>NC_056444.1:38821227-39041227 GCF_018296145.1 Oncorhynchus tshawytscha
ATATGCTATTTGGGTAATTCATAGAATATCTGGAAGTATGTAAAAAAAAAAAAAAGTTTTTTATATTTGATCAATATCAATATTTTGGGGTCAAGGATGACATGAAAATAAACGATCCCCCAACAATCCAAATGGAGGAATAGTCCACTAGCTGTTTTGGTTATATTCTGACGATTTGATTGATTTAAGTCATAGGCTAGCTAATTTTCAGTACAAATCTGTGTGATTTAAGGCCCATCTGAGTAGTATATGGGTTAATATGGAAATTTGGCAAGATTTGTCTCTGTTTGTCTTAGACCTTGAGAAAAGATATCCAATACATTTGATGCGTCTTTATTTTGTTCTATTTATGGGTAATGTTGTGATTATTCTAATCACAATAAAAGTGAAGAAGTACTCAAATGTGATGTGTTTTAAATTAGTATGTTTGTGTCACCTGTATTGACAAACCTATGTGATGACAACACAAACCTCTGGGAACGTAAAGATATTGGATGAAATTCACTTTTTTCACAATTCTTCATGAGAAAACATAAGACCTACTTGGAACTTACACTGAGTGTACAAAACATTACGAACACCTTCCTAATATTGAGTTGCACCCCCTTTTTGCCCTCAGAACAGTCTCAATTAATCGGGGCCTGGACTCTACAAGGTGTCGAAAGCGTTCCACAGGGATGCTGGCCCATGTTGACTCCAATGCTTTCCACAGTTGTGTCATGTTGGCTGAATGACCTTTTGGTAGTGGAAGAATCTTGATACACACGACAATCTGTTGACTGTATAAAACCCAGCAGCGTTGCAGTTCTTGACACACTAAACCGGTGCACCTGGCACCTATATCATACCCTGTTCAAAAGCGCTTGAATCGTTTGTCATGGCCATTCACCCTCTGAATGGCACACATACACAATCCATGACTCAATTGTGTGAAGGCTTAAAAATCCTTCTTTAACCTGTCTCCTCCCCTTCATCTACACTGATTTGAAGTGGATTTAACAGGTGGCCAATACGGGATCATAGCTTTCACCTGGATTCACCTGGTCAGTCTATATCATGAAAGGTGCCGGTATTCCTAATGTTTTGAACCAGCAAAGGTTGACATTTACGCATTCAGCTTTGTGGTGATATTTATTTTTTATTGTAGGCCTTGTGTCACATGAAACCAATATTTTTGTCATTATTTATTTGTATTTATGTAGTAGTCTTATTGGTAAGGTAACTGTAACGTCAATGGTCTTCAGAAGGGAGTGTCATTTTGGGTGTTACACCAAATAATAGGGCACGGCTCATGTACCTTTCTGGGCTGGACCTAAACACTCAGGGGTAGTAATAGTACCAACACATGGTGGACACATTCAAATCATGTAAATATACTTTTTTTTGTTGCATTTTGTCATTGACCTTTTTGGTCGAAAGGTTACTACAAATTCCTCTTTGGTCAGCGGTATTGCCAAACCAGTGACATCATCCACAGGGATCCACTCCTATTTTGGCAATGGAGGATCACATTTTCTTTCCGATCTTTCTGTGTTTACATAGAAATGCCCATGTCTCATAGACGTTCAATTATCCTTGACTGTGGATTATAGAAAAGGGATGATGCTAGATACGTTTTTAAGTGTATCTTCGAGGTTTATTGACTTTTCTTTTCCAGTTTTTCATGAGGCAGTTAATTACACAATTAATACATACATGAAAGTTATGTACATTATACCAAAGAATATGTTGAACATAAAATAAAAATAGCATTGTATAATAATACAACTCCGTGTTGTAATTTCATTTAAACATATTCATCTATAGATAGATATTCGCTGATGAGGAAATTCAATATGTCACACCAGCAGTTTTCATGAAGGCAATAATCTTGAATCAAATAGTCTGCATTTTGAAGTAATACTGCTTCTCTGATTCGGCACAGTTCTGTCTCATAAAAAAGTTCTCGCTTGAACTTTAAGGCAAAGTGTGTTCAGTTTGGTGGATTGTAATTCAAACACACTTTTTGCAGATACACAACAAAACAATTCAAAAGGCAAAAATCCACAATTTGGTATGGATAGTCTAAAACTTAGCTTGATCATACACTTGTCGACAAAGACAGAAGTTTATAAACACAGTTATTTGCCCAAGTACAACAAATTGCAGCTTTCATGCAAAGGCCCCATAAACCATTTTCAAAGAGACGTTATTGCAGGATAAACAAGCAGTGTAAATACCTCAGAAATCTACTCTAAAGCAACACCGTTCATTGGATAGATTTTTTGCCCCTTAATATAATATATATAAATACACATATGAAATCCTTTCAACAACAATAAAAGAGATTTTCAACAATTGTTATACAGTCACTAATGGTTTTTGTCTGTTAAAAAAAAAGAAGATATATATGTATATTAAATAAACATGTATATAGAGAAATAACTCCATGGGACGTATAGTTGACAGCCTACATCAGATACCTTGTGCCTACTTTTGATCAAGTAGGCCTATAATACTTTCAGCCAAGAGTGTGTTAAACGTTTTGTCATCATTGTCACTATGCCACAGAGTTGTCTCCCACGTTATAGGAAGCATTGTAATCATTCAAAGCAATTTGCTACAAGAGATGATTTATATTGCTCTTCAAAAACGATTTATAGAGGCCTTGGTACACTGATATAACACAGAACACGCACAATGTTTCATGGAAATGAACTTGGCTTAGATGTAGTTATGAGACAAAACTAAATTTGTGTCCTACGTATTAGCAATGCGTGTATTATGTTTGCTAACCAAAACATTGCTACCCAATCACTTCTGTGGTTATATAAATTTTCCAAAAATAGTATTAAAATCCATCTACTTTTCAATTAAGTCTGCACATCACTGACACTCAAAACCCTTGCTATGTCCTTTTTACACTAAACCTCAATAAAACCATAATAACCATGGGAATAAAATATCTTGTCAGCAAATGTATTAAGATTCACAGTTGCCTGGATGCAGCAGAAAATATTCTTTGGACTTAAGCAGGTTGTTTTTCACATCACTGACAGATCTCAACGTCAAGTGCCAGATAAAAGCGCTATAATGTAAAAAATGACAATGAATAGCAATATAAAATGAAGTGTATAACAAGCATTTATACTTTTCCTGGAAGAAAAACGACACACGTTACAGGAGATTGAAAACGTACCTTTTTACAACATATTTTTATAGACATGATATTGCAGAAATATCTATATATGTATCAATTTATGCTGGTATATTCTATACACTGGCCCTTTATTCGATGAAATTATTGCATTGTAAATATACTGATCTGTATCTCGCTCGAAATCAATCGCTGTCTGATTTGTCATCTTTTGACGTCGTAGCATGATTGTACAGTCCCTGTGCCATCAGGTGCAAGGCTAGGGTGTTTTTTGCGCCGGTGGCCTTCTTGATTTTTGCCCTTTTGTTCTGGAACCAGATTTTGATTTGAGATTCGTTAAGGCCGAGTTCTTGTGCCAGGGTCTGTCGCCTTTGTTCGGTCAGATACCGGTTCGTTTGAAACTCGGTTTTTAGTCTTTGTAGCTGTTCAGCTGTAAAGGCCGTCCTTGGTCGCTTGTCCTCTTTCCTGGCGGTGGTTTTCTTCTTTGGTTTTCGAGATCTCGGTCCTGTGTTTTAGAAAAAATATTATTATTAGCCAAAACCAATGAAAATATGAAATGTGAAAGCTTGGTGTAGCCTATAGGATATAAATGTTCCAGTTACTACAACTGTGTAGTAATACATACATTAATTAATGAATTTAGGCCCTACTTATTTATTATTACACTGTATGCCAAGTGTCGTGCAATCGTAGAAAGAAGGGTTCCAAAAGGGTTCTTCGGCTGACCCCTTAGGAGAACCCTTTTTGGGTTCCAGGTACAACCCTTTCCACAGTTCTACCTGGAACCAAAGTGGGTTATACCTGGAACCAAAAGGGGTTCTTCAAAGGGTTTTCCTACGGGGACAGCCCCCTTTTAAGTTTTAGATAGACCCGTTTTTCTAAGAATTTGAGTGTTCGTTTCAATGCATACCATTCGATATCACACAAGAGTTGTCAAAATAGTGAGGAATAAAGATGAATATTGATAACGTAACCGTAGTTCCGCACTTCTTTACGTAGAACAATGCATTGGAAGATATGGTTCCGTAGTTTGTTATGGTCATTGGAGGATATGCTGAGTAGGCCTGAAATATATCAACACAACTGGACCTCCCATCTCAACTGCAACTTACTGAATAATATCAAATATGTATTTTTCGTAAACAATTGTTTATATTTAACTCTTCATTTTATATACAGTTAGGCTAATAGTCTAGGCTTGACGATGTCTAGTGGAATACATTGGCTTATATCGTAGCCTATAGGTTGCTGAATTCGGTCTTTGGCTGTTGTTAATTACTTTTCCAAGTTTGCCCTTTGGTGGGTAAACATGATGGGTTGTAATTGAGTAGTAAGAAATCGTCAGGCGAAACTATTTGATTAAAAAAAAAAAGTGGTGACGTCTGTTTGGGCAAGTAGGCCTGGATGACTATCAAAGAGATTATTCAATACATTTGGAGCTCGCTGGAGATGATAAACCAACGTACGACGTTTTAAGATATGCAGCCCATGGGGATACCATCGAATAGTAGTCTAGTTCATGCGATCCACGTTACATAATGCATGAGAACATTGTGTACAATACGATTTTTTAGAAATGAACGAAAATGCATTCGAATATTTGAGTTTTTACACAAGTAGAATATAGAATAATGAAGGAAACGTTCATGTTTTGTGTGCTAAATATGCTAAATATTTAGAGACCCTGGCAACTCCGTAAACAAAAAGAGTGGATTTGCACGACAGAATTGTCGAGGAAAAATACCCTATAAAGTCCTTTAACCTATTGTATTTTTTTTCTTCATAATTCTTTGAAAGACTTATTGTTTTGGTGATATGTGCGCCGATGTTTATAGTAACCTATACTAGTAGGCTAACCTAGTATTACATTGGCTATGATCTAGCTAGCCCAAAGCAATAGCCATCGCAATGACGGTATCATATTCGTATTATGGCATTATAATTGAAATACTCGTGAAAAATACAAAATTGTATGAGGCTATTCCAAAATTCGAAAAATTACTATTTATCCCGCACACTATAGGCTTTTAACATTAATGTGTAGACTTCCAATACCCCTGCGTTTGCACATTTCAGTTTTAAAGCAATGCAAGATGCTATTTTGAGCGGCTTGTTTTGTCGTGAAATTATGCCATTATTCAAACTCGTGGCAATTCTTTAGTGTTCTAGAATATTGATAGGCTATCGGCTCTTATGATTGTATTATTAGTCTTGTGTTTCCACCGATACACTTTGAAGATTTTGCAAGGTTAGAATCTTATATTTAGCATTTTTTCTGATCTTAAAACAGGCGAACACTATTTGCCCTCCTTTCCTGGAAGAACTCGGTCAAGGTGTTTGAGGTCAACGGGCCGGTGTATTTCAGGTTACAAAGACGAGGGAAAATAATCCTAGCCTACCTGATGAGGGCCTGTCCGAGTATCTGGTGCAGTACACCCAAGCTGGCCAGAGCATAGGCGGTTTGGATGGTGTAATTGAGCTGGCTTGAGAACTATCCGAGTCCGAGCTTAGGCACTGATCTCCATTCTCCCCCCGGGGTTTCAGGGGCTCTTCGGTCGCTATTTCAGCCTTCTTGGCCACGCCGCCTGGATGAGGAGTGGAAGTTCCCTCCGTTGGCACAGTACTCCCCACTTGCTCCGCTCTTGGAACAGCCGGGCTATGGTTCTCTCTGGTAGCGTGACTACTTTCGTCATGATTTATGTTATCTTCTTTTTTCCTCCCAAAGTCCGGCCGTAAGATATTATCGATGAAGAAATTGGTGACTCGGTGCGGGATCTGCTGCAGGTTGCCCGGCGCTTGTAATAGAGGGAGTATCACTCTGTTTGACTCGTCCGCCGACCCTTGGCGCACCGCATCTCTGTTGCTATGATCATTTTCTTCCATACTGATACACTTTCCAGTTTTCTTTCCTTAACCCCTTTATTGCTCTCCCGCACCGAAATGAGCGCAATCCACTTCTGTGGGAGGCGGAGCTTTTCAAATGTTTGAATAAAGGTTTTAAAAAAGAAAAAAGAAAGTCAAATCTTGTTGAGTGTACTGGACACCATGCAACCCTTTGCGATAGTGCCCACAGAGAAAAACATAGTTTTGGTCATATATTCCCAAACTTGGCTATCCTATATTGTTGCACTGGATAGACACCATTTGTCATTTGCCCATCCAATTTGGTACTATCCGTTTTCAGTCTATCCAATACAAGCGCTTCAATTACTAAACTAAGGGTAAATAAAGAGGCTTCTGATCCTGAAATACACTCACTGGAGTTTTGTTCTTATTTTCAATACGAGCCCCCAAGTGACGTTGCAGCGGTTATCCTAGACACGTGCCTTAAACCAATAGACTGGGAGAATGTTTACCACGTGACAGTGACTCGTGAATAATCGACAAAACGCCCAATCTCGTCTTCTTAAAGGAAAGGCGTTCTGGAATAAAACGACATACCTACACTAAATTTCTCTTCTGTTTGATTGACTATTATATTGGTGAATTTGTGTTGTAGTTGGAGGTTAGTGTTTTCCATTCATGCGTAATGCATGCTTAATCTGGAAATGGTCAAACGCCTTTCCATAAAAAATAATTATATTGATATAGACTAAAATGTAATTGTAAGATTGGGCAAAATATGGAGAGTCGGTTAATAGCCTGCTGTGTGACGTTCGCATGTTATAACTATTTTGTTTCGGGCATGTAACTTGAAGCCAAGAATCGAAGCAGTAACCAACTACTGTGGTACATTAGGGATAGCCTCTGCAACCAACATTGGGTGGGGGATACCGGAGTCTGTATGGCTCGCATTGAAGCAGTGTTTGGGGTTTTTACATTTAGGGTTTTTTACTCGGTGCGTTTTTTTATTTGGGACATTGTGTACCTCTTTTACTTTATGGAGCTTTTCATTCTGAGGAGTTATTTATGATATTTAATATTGCGGATTTGTGTCGCATGCATCATGACATTGACAGAGCATTGACCATCCCGAGTTTCTAAAGCCCCACCATTAATGGCCAATTCATGCAATCTCTTAGCCAGTCATGCAATAATAGCCAGTCATACAATCTGGAAATCCTTTTAATGTCTTCATGTGCTCTTTCATGATTATATAATGGTTCAAAACAAAAATGGGTCGCTAGCCCTTTAAAAAAATATGTTATGCAAACAAACTGTTGTGTTCACGGTGCACATGATATAGAGTCGCGCCAAAGACAAATTTGGGAAAAACTTTACTGACCAACTCCTTGGCTGTTTTCACTCAAATCAGGATTCAGAGCGTGCCTTGCCGTAGTCGCGAGAGATAAATTGCTATTTGATCTGAAACGTCATGTTGGCGACGTAGTGAGTAAAACGACGCATGAGTGAGTGATCCTTGGATGATTAATTCTTGTATTTAGCATTGGACCCATAGCGTTTGTCAAATTTAGGTAAAAAATAACTGAATTGTGGAACTGTTTTTTCAACCTCTTCTGGACCAGTGATGTAAATTATTGTCACAGTAATGGTAACGTGTCTAATTTATAATTATTTGTAGCTAGGTAGCATATACATTTTAAACTTGTGGCATTTCACAATTAAGCGGAAAAAGGTATATAATTTCCATTCAGTCTCCACAAAACGAAAGGTCATTATTATTGGTCAACTCGTGCGTCGAACGTTCATGGACGGTGGAAAAACGAAGAGTTTTTAAGAGAGGACGGTAGAATATTAATTTTAGAATGACAGTACCTCTTTAGTGTACTAAGACCCTATAATTAGGCCACAACTTTTTAGGCATTGTCCTGCGGTAAATGGCCTTTCACTGTTTCAAAAAACAGTTGGCTGACTGTGCCCTATTATGTGTGCGAACTATTATCGTATTTCTATTGTTTGCACTTTATGTACACGTTTAAAATGAAAGCGTGCCAGCTCTACAGATAATGCATCTCGAATAGGCCTACACATTTTCTTCTACATTGTGTAGTCTTATTGGCTCATGCAAAATGGCCAAATCATGTGAGCCCCGCATAGGACTACTTGAACGATAGTCATTTTGACCAATAGCCTGGTGGTTTCTGTTAATAAATTCCTACATTTCAACCATAGAGCGATCTCCATACGTCATCCATTTTCTAGCAGTGCCTGTCTGACAATAGCCTATATGGTTGGGAGCGGCGGCGGTCCATGAACCATGCACAACCACCATGCAGTGTCCATCTTATCTCTCCAGCTGATGGAGTGAAAGTTCTGAGTAAAGGTTGTAATTAGATAGGCCACTCTCATGCTGTGATTGTTTCTCACTTGTGAGGGAGTCCCAGATTATCCCGAGCACTAATAAATGAACAGGAGACAATGGCGGCCAGACAGGCCCGCTACTCCCTCCGCCTTCTCGCTGCTCTCGCTGTCAGCCACAGCAAAACAGGGTTGGCGTGGAGGAAACCTCACGATTTCAAGTCAAGAGTCATACAGACCAGACCACAGCCAATTATAAATAGGGTGCTTCAATAGGCCTATATGGTGGTATTAAAAATTGAATAAATGTAGTTTTATGCGTTTTGTTTTGCAAGCTCTTATTGACCGCATAGTCCTATTGGCCTATACATGTCAACATTGAAGGGCTACATTGGTTGTTTTTGATTGATTATATTGGACAGTATGGCATCGTATATCCCTTAATTGGTAGACTTCGTCTGTTTGTGGTGTCACCCTGCACCCGGTTAACAGACTTTCCTTAAAATGTTGACATTAGGTTACCTCACATTTTCTTTCTACCTTTCTACCTTGCACCTTATACGGACGGGTGCACATATTCCGTTACTTGGGTTATGTTGCTTAAAATTGAGGTGAAATGAACTCTCCCAAAATGTTAGGCTACATTTGATGTCTTGTTATTTTATAATTCCCAACATCGTTTCGTGACTATCGTTTTTTCTTGTAAAGAATGTTTACTAATTCAGTGTGGATGCGGGGATGCGTGTAGCCTATAAATGCATGGCTGAAATATACATTATACATTTGTATTTTTTTATATAGCCTTTATTTAACTAGTCAAGTCAGTTAAGAACAAATATTTATTTACAATGACGGCCTACCCCGGCTAAACCCTAACCCAGACGACGCTGGGCCAATTGTGTGCCGCCCTATGGGACTCCCAATCACGGCCGGTTGTGATACAGCCTGGAATCGAACCAGGGTATGTTGTGACGCCTCTAGCACTGAGATGCAATGCCTCAGACCGCTTCGCCACTCGGGATCGCAGATAGGCCTATAACATGATAACAAGCGTGCATTTGGCCACAGCCCTCTTAGAAGAGTCTTTACCTATCTCTGCAATATGCCCTCGTATGCATTTACGCATTGTACATATAATTTCGTTTTACGATTGAGATCGTAACCCATCTCTCGTAGCCCATGGTAGGCATACATGAGCTGTATCGGTTAGCATTGTGTCGGTTTGGCAATAACGCCCCCTTTAAAAAGTAGTGAGATTCGTAAAGGGGTATGCCACATTGACATTTTTATTATGCCTGAATGTGACATCATTCTTGTTATCATGTTTTGTTGTTGTTTGTGTTGTGCACATTGCATATAGCGTATTAGTCTGCTGGTGGTCAATGCCGCAACACGAGAGCTCACACCTGGTTTGCAAACGGTATTTGATTTACTAAAGATTTCTTGGGTATTCGCACGTCCGCACCAGTCTAATCCCCCCAGACAAAACATCGCGCCCTGACAGCAACCCTATACCTTTCCCTGAATGGACACTGGCCCGACGAAGGAAATCAGATATTTACTCAAAGCAGTCTATTTTCAACGAATTCCAAGGGATTTATTCTTTAAAACACCTATTGCAATAGTTGGCAAAAAAGAACGATGGTAATCGGCAAAGCGAAAGCCAGTGCATGTCAATTATGCCTCTTATGGGTATAGTAGGCTTTATGCCTTCATGCGTTCCGTAACCTGATAAATCTAGGCCACTTTTTCCTATTATTGTAAGCGGAGCCTCTTTAAACAATTCCAATTAAAAGTTTGTCACTCATAACAACAATTGAGTCTGTGTATTGTATATTAACACACAATAACAGGTTATTATGAACATTAAAATTTAGCTGTATCCTAACCAATTTAGTTAAAATCGGAAAGAAATGTTGCTTATGTAAATTATATTAGCTAATAACTCATTTATGGTTATGTAAAATGGATGTTTTGCATTTATATATTCATGTGCTCCTTCAGGGAAGGTGGAAATATTGATAACCCTTAAGGCCATGCATGCATACAACCCAAACCTGTCACTTTTCTACAGAGCTGCTGTGTGCCTGCTAAATGACTAATAAAATGTTATGCAAATGTTTATTGTAGACTAGCCTATAGCCAACATGAACCGAGAATTAACAATTCACTGAATTCAGTCCAAGACTGTCTACTTTGGAAGATGCGGTGGCAAAAAAATCGGTGTTGATACATTTTATATGAACTACCAATTCTGCATACATAATGTGTCTGCGTATACAAATGCGTGCGTTTTTCAGATACTTTTTAAATTGACATTGGTTAGGTGTGGCCTACGTGTGCGTATGCATGTACTGCAAACCCTCCTGAGTACCTAACCCTATTTTTCCTGTTTTTCTTTTGGCTAGGATTTTCTGAGACGTCACAAGAAGTTACTGCCATGGATCGAGAACCTCAACTACAAAAGGTGACGATGCACAGGGAAAGATTTGTGAATGGAAGCTGTTCACGGTCTATGCTAGATCATAGATCACATGGGCTGTGAGACCGTTGCAGTGGTGTAAAGTACTTAAGTAAAACTACTTTAAAGTACTTAAAGTAAAGTACTACTTAAAGTACTACTTTACTATTTATATTTTTGCCAACTTTTACTTTTACTTCACTACATTCCTAAAGAAAATAATGTACTTTTTATTCCAAACATTTTCCCTGACACCCAAAAGTACTCGTAACATTTTGACAGGAAAATTGTCAAATTTACACACTTATCAAGAGAACATCCCTGGTCATCCCTACTGCCTCTTATATGGTGGATTCACTAAACACAAATGCTTCATTTGTACGTTTTGTCAGTGTTGGAGTGTGCCCCTGGCTATCCATCCCCAAAAAATAACTGTGCTGTCTGGTTTGCTTAATATAAGGAATTTGAAATGGTTTATACTTTTACTTTTGATACTTAAGTATATTTAAAACCAAATACTTTTCGACTTTTACTCAAGTGGGATTTTACTTGGTGACTCACTTTTACTTGAGTCATTTTCTATTAAGGTATCTTTTACTTTTACTGAAGTATGATATTTGAATACTTTTTCCACCACTGGACCGTTGCAGATGTTCATTATTCGCCACCCTCCCTCTCCCCCTCCCACCCCGGTCACCGTTCCTCCCTATGAATGGGGTCGCTAAGATATCAGCTCTGTCACCGGGGTCGGCCCAAAGCCGCCAGCTTCCTGTGCCCTTTAAAACCGGAAAGCACGCCTCGCCCATTTGAATAATCTGTATAATTTCTGTGGTTTGTCTCGGTGAGAGCTGTTTTTTTTTCATCCTAGGTCACTCAAGAACAGAACAGTAATATCACAGTCAAATCCACACGCCATCAATCCTGGCCTAAAACATCCCCGTCTTTGTTTTAGCATATTCTTAGTAGCCTATCTGAGTTTTTCCAGATTTCTATGAAATATGACCTATAATTAATTACAACATGAGTGAAATAGTTTTCCTTCCATTTAAAAAAAAAAAGTAAGTATGCAGGTTTCATGTGTTTGAATGGTGTGGGCATACCCTACCACAACAACAGAATGATTTGGGCATATAAGGCTACCCTGTCATGAAAAATATTTAATGCGAGTAGACCGCTGATTGAGCAGCTCAGCCAATGAGCAACATGAGCTGTCATGTTCTATGAGGAAGCATTTTTTAAACGTCTGTTTGAGATATTACAGGTTAGCGTTTTTCGTCGTGAGTCTTGTTCTGGAGGCAGCTCTGCAGTGTGGTTACTAGCAGGCCCAACCACAATGTAATACAATCACATTTTAAACCTAAAGTATACTGCTAACCCTAATGCCTAACCATAACCTGAAATTATGACCAAAAAGTGAAATTCTTTTTCTTGCATTTTTACAATATTGCCAATTTTGACTTTGCTGCTTGCCCATCTAGCGGGAATCGCTCAGTTCTGCCTCAAGGACAAGACTCATCCCAATAAACGTCAACCTGCGCTTTGAGATACATGTTTATCTGTGGTGATGTTTTTAAAGTGTGTTTTTTTCTTCTTCAATTTATGGTTTGGTCACAAAAACTAGTATAGGACGAGTCAACAACATTATTTGGGTATGAGTTCACAAAATTGTAACTTTTAAAAGTGAGATTTTCATGGGACAATTTACTTTAACTCAAAGTTAATCAAAGGTGGAGTGTAGCCTGTGTGACGGGACCAGAGGTTATAGCATAATTTAAAGCTCCAAAATCCAGCTTCGATTCTTTACCCTATTATGTAGCCTAAATTGTTGAAGGGTATCCCGTCCCCGTCCATTGTTTTAGGATAAATGTTTCCTCAAGCACACGGACCGCGTCACCGTCGGGGTCGTGTCAACCGAATGGAGATCATTTATAGGTTCAATAACTCTTAATCCGTCTGATCGCCCTGGTGTAGATAAGCCTCCTTTGAATTGGGATTGTTCTGGAATCTTTTCGGATTTCAGCATAGTGGTCCTAATTGAGTTTACCGCAGCCTTGACTGCTGCATCCCCCGAACACAATTAAGGTCTTGCTCAGATAAAGCTAACTGAACGCCAGTCCCGTCTAGAAAGAATGCACGTTTTCAACAGTATATACGTTAGACGTTTATCTCTTTGGGGAAGATGATGTGTAATGTTGCGTTATAATGGCGTATAGCCTATATATCAAACTATAAACCGCAATGCTATATTGACTGATGCGATCAACGTAAGTTTTATTTCATTTTTTAAAATTCTTCTTTACATATTTTAAATATGTTTTTTGAGTTTAAGATGCAGACAATTTTGGGGGTAAGCAATTTCTAGCTTTGGTAAAGTCAGTGTCCTCTATTTAAAGTTTAGAGCCACAAGAAACACAATAAGTATGGTGGTAATATGGCCCATATTTGAAACTTACACACGTTCGTTCCTTCCTTAGCTGAAGTAGGCCCAAGGCTATCCTAAAAAGTGCCATGGATGTAGGTCTAAAATCAATGCCAAACAAGAAATGCTGTGCTAGGCCTATATGTTAAGGGGGACATGTTGCTAACAGCTTTGCTTCCTTCACTGTCCGACTGCCACATACTGTTTTCGAACCAGTGATCCTCTGCTTCGCATCGCATTGACAACGTTCCAACGGGTTGAGCCACCCAAAAGGTACCAATATTTGTGGAGTGAGCTTAATGTACATTCTTAACTCTGTTACACATTCCCCTCTTCCATAAAATGAAGGTAAAACTGCGATCACAAGCATTTTTCTTTAATTGGTGGTGAATGTTTTTCGCTGTCAATCAATACTCAACGCAAAGACAACGTGCTTGTAATATATATATATTTTTTTGCAAAAGCATCAGGCTATGATTTCAGGTCTAATTTGATATTTTTCTAATGTGGTCAGAAATCCTGTTAAAGTTGTCAAAATATATTATCACAAGTGTGTTCCAAAAGAATACAGAAGGCTGAGCTGTCATTGTCATATGCGTTTATATTTATGACAATTGAACCAATAACTTATAATAATTATTTCTAAAAATAAATGGAGCTTATTTCAGTATGAACAGTGTTGTATTCAATCGAGGTATATCATACCACAAATATGCCTATGTGTACAAATATAGGATTACATTCACTAATTTAAGTTTTAATGTCAGGGTCAAATGCAGATAACACTTTACATCTTTAGTCTATTGTGTTTTTCGTCCTGGTTCAGAATATCGTTTTTGTTGCAGTGCATTTTGAAAGTCAAGTATATATAACACTTATATAACACTTAATAGTTTGAGTTCCACTCATAGCCTTTAAGGAAACTTTGTATGGGCCATACATGTTTGGTGGTAAAAAGTAGTCAACCAGTCTACAGTGTAGCCTAATGGAAAGGTTTAGGATTCGCTTGAGTGCTATGTAGTTTACTTTTAGTAACATTTGACTAAATTGCTATAATTTTTCCAATATTTTTTTAATTCAAGATTTATTGGATTTTATATTGTAGGCCGATTTCACCATCACTCTTGGAGCCTTGCCATGTTGACGTTTGCATTCTCCAATGGTAACATATAGGCTTCCTCGCCATGTTGCTGAACACCAAAGCTCGCCTACGCTCCTACACACATCTACGTTTATACAGCCGGACTGCCAGACGTTTCACGTGTCACGACGTCTTACTTGTGACAGTAAAGAATAAACGCCACGTGGTGGCTATTTCCACGAGGTTAATGGCTTTAGACTCTGTCATATAGAACAAATATCATGCAAGGGGACGGGACACTTTATGAACTTGGTTACTGGCAATTGGCACTGAACATTTGCTCACTAATAAAACCACGTCGAGCTGAACAATATACCCGTGTAATGTAAACATGCTGAAAGATCGACTGCACACAAGTCCAATATCAATAAAGTAGAGGTATTTTAGGTTACCTGTTTCAACTTCTATAACTTCTATGGCGGGCTACCGCCCACGCATATGGCCCTCGAATCCTTGCCTGTTATACTGCAGTAACCCAGATGCCTCGCGCGTTTTAGATGGTCGAAATGCCTCGTACACCTGTCCAAGGGGGTCTGCAATTGATTACAAGGGACCACGACAAGTGGACAGCTGGGGAAGCACTTGTTACTCAAAAGCCACTTCCACAAGACTATTAACTCAATGTATTGGTAACTGCAACTGCTTAAAGTTGGTAAAATGGTGTAAAAAGTTGTAATTTTGTAAAGTAATTAGGCCTACAGTATGCATAAAGGATTTGCGTAAACCATTTATCATAGGTTATCGATAATGGTTATGATAAAAGTTATTGGCAACTATCGAATATGTATGTACACCGAGAGTTCGTCTATAGGCTGTTTTGCACTCGACTTGGCCATTCGACATTATAGGTATTAAAACGTTGCCATAGTAACTCTAACACATCAACAATAAAACACGAATGTTTTTTAATATTTCCACTAGAGATATATTTTTGCTTCAAGCTCAGGTATAGCCGTATACATTTATATAGGCCTAAACTCAAATGAATTAATTAGCCTAAAGCATGTGTAAACGTTAATGTAACGGCACTGTGGAATCAGAAAATGAAAATAGCATAAAGGGGCAATTTTGTCCTAACCTTATTAGTGCGTCCTCGTCTGTTTTGGACAAGCACTCTCTCATCGAATGTCTCATCCAGTCACAAATGTGAGTGGCCAGTTGCGATATGCTTTTAAGTTCAGCTTACTTGAACTTAGGAAAGAGGTCAGTCGTTATGAGAGGCTATTCGAACCCCCTTCTTGTGTGGCATCAAGCCCCTGCACTGTCCCCAGTTTTAACTGACCGAAATAGTGCTGCAGGATCTCATGAAAGCACATTGCTCGATGACGCACCTTTCACCCCTCTCTCCACCCGAATTGTTTTTACCCCCAACGGTGAAATGTGGTGATGGTGACTTTTACATCGACAGGTGTTATTCGTAAATGACCTCAGTTCACAACGATGTTTCATTACACTGGTGTCAGAGGTGAGATTATTATTATTGTCTGATTTATAACTCTTGAGTGACTTTAAAGATGATTTTCGTGATAATAATATATGCCTAATCCGTCTGATTTTGCAGGTGATAAACTCGGTAGCATATACTAATCTTGAATTTGACATGTGTTGCATATGTTAATACCACATGTCACACTTTAAACGAACTATAACTCAAAAAGCTTTACAGGGCTTAACCTTACAGGGTTTAACTTCTTAAGAGCACAACATACATGTTTTACAAATAATACACGTTGACCTAAATTGTTTCTAAGAAATTCATGAAAAGGTAGAGATGGGATTGGAAGTTAGTTGCCAAAAATAAACCATTGTGAAGGTTTTGTTACTAACACAATCGGTGCTGAAGTAATTCTGAAACTTGTAGAAACTTTCTAGTGGTGTTTTTCACTCGAGTGAGATTTCTAATCCATTACACATGGCCAATAAATTACTACCTAACTTTCTGCACTGGTGCATGCTTGCCGAGCGTGTGTTCGTTATATCACTGACCAATAAAGTATCACTCAATTATGAATCCATATCTTGTCCTTTTTTGTTGTAAATTTATTGTGTACATTTCTTATTTGTTTGGAGCGTGGGAGCCCTATGACATGATAATTGTGTTTGCTTTTTTTTTTTTTAGGGGGGTGAATGATATTTAGTTCCTTTTGTGGATGATATTTACATTAATATCATTGTCTGAGCATCGATTATTCAAAACCCTGCAACGAAAAGGCGCACATTGATGAATTCTATTTACTAATGCAGCGCCACGTTTCAACGTCATTAGGTTGTAATATACTGGGCCGGTTTACCAGACGCTAATCCGCACAGTAATATGCAGCACTGTACATATATGCAGAAATTGAATGTGAGCTTGTGTTGTAATATGACATGTGTGTGTGCTTTGTGTTTCATTTGCACTGGAAAGGATTTGTTTGGATGAGATGCATCATGTGGCATCACCTGAGGTTTTATAATGTCAACGCGTGATTGTCCAGTAGCGGGAAGAGAAAACGTCAGAAGCAGCATACAGCATCTGGGATAATCGGCAGAGCAGGCAAAGAAAACCTCTCATCTCCATTTATGCATGTTTTCTTTCCTATTCCAATTGTAAGGGATATGTTGAGTTAAAATACATGGTAGATATTTACAATTATATTCTATTCACTTCTATCACTGCCATTCTTGTGGTATATTCTCACATATTTGTATGCTCACAACACTTGCTTGAGGGTTCCACTTAATTATAAAGTAGTTATATACACTGAGTGTACAAAACATTGGGAACACTTGCTCTTTCCATGACATAGACTGACCAGGTGAATCCAGGTGAAAGCTATGATCCCTTATTGATGTAATCTATTAAATAAACTTCAATCAGTGTAGCCGAAGGGAAGGAGACAGGTTTAAGAATATTTTTTAAGCCTTGAGACAATTGAGACATGGATTGTGTATGTGTGCCATTCAGAGGGTGAATGGGAAAGACAAACGATTTAAGTGCCTTTGAACTGGGTATGGTAGTAAGTGCCAGGTGCACCGGTTTGAGTGTGTCAAGAACTTCAAAGCTGCTGGGTTTTTCACACTCAACAGTTTCCCATGTGTATCAAGAATGGTCCACCACCCAAAGGACATCCAGCCAACTTGACACAACTTTGGGAAGCATTGGCGTCATCATCAGCCCGCATCCCTGTGGAACGCTTCGACACTTCGTAGAGTCCAGGCCCTGAAGAATTGTGGCTGTTCTGAAGGCAAAAGGGGGTGCAACTCAATATTAGGAATGTGGTCCTGATGTTTTGGACACTCAGTGTATTCATCATACTTTAAATACTTAGATGTTGATTTTCTGCTTATACCATGGTATATTTTCAGATGTTTTACTTTTTTAGTTCTATTAGCTCTGCTGTTGTGATATTGCAACCAGACGTTTATACAGTAGATGCAGTATTATACTGAATTGGCCTCCGCACTGGTCTATTCAAGTTCTAAGGGTCATTGACCACCATAAGTCAACTACAACACTGTTGACAGTCACTGAACTAAATGAATGAATAGTGAAAACTGTCAGAGTGGATCAGATATCAATCACACTTATTTGATGAAGCCCTTTTTACATCAGCAGTTGTCGCAAAGTGTGTATCACATTAAGAAGAATGTGTGGAAGATTAGAGAGGGTACAACATTAACGACACCATTTGAATGGGCTGTGAGGTAATTTGACCTAAGATGGAGTCCATTTGCGGCCAGCTCAGTGAGCTCCTTTGTGGCATCCACTGTAGTACATTACTCCATGCTGACACAAACAAGTAAGGAGAGATGGGACTGATCGAGCGAGGCAGGACAGGAGTGACTCTGCTCTTGGTAGCCTCTCAAATAGCACCCTATTCCCTACATAGTGCACTATTTTTGACCAAGACCTGCTCACAAAAAAACAATTGTTCTATATAGTGCCAAATAAGGTTTATTTGGCTTCTAACCATAGCGGATCCCTTTTTGGTGCTGTTTATAACCTTTTCATAAGGTTCTAAATGGAACCTGTATGGTGCCATAAAGAAACCTTTCCAATGATTATATAAAGATCCACTAATAAAGGGTTCTACATAGCACCAAAAAAGGGTTCTGCTATGGTAACAACCCTTTTTGGGGCTATATACAGTATAACCCTTTTTTTATGGTTCTTCATAGAACCTTTAATGGAGAATGGTTCTATTAAGAACCTTCCTTAATCTTCCTTGTAGATGTTTTGAAGAACCATACAGGGTTACCGTTCTGGTTATCCGTATTATATTGTTAAAATTCCTTAGGCGTTATTATGTTAATTGACAAGTTGAATTAGGTGTACTAGCTCCGGGAACAGCTGGGGGTCCCTGAGGAGAGAATTTAGAACCATTGAGTTAGACGACAGCTCTCAATTGACAAAAGGCCTTACGTGTGTCTTTCACAAGACATTGTCACTGGCCATAGTTGTATTTAACGTTTAATCGCATAACTCAACAGATTAGATAAACTGGAATGACATTCTAACTTAAGGTTGCACAAACAGAGCTGTTAGCAAACCATGTCCCAAAATATTTGAATGAGCCGACTCCCCTACATTTCAATTATCACCAAAAGAGGAAATAACTTGTTTTTGAACTGCAAGCAACCATTGAAGGACTCAAAGGGTTCATTATGATTCCACATAGAACCATCGCCGTTCCCAAAGGACCCTTACGGAACCCTCTTTTCTTAGTGTGTGGTCTGACCAAAGCCATATAGGCCAGAGTTACTGTTGCAGCGTGAGCAACTAGTGCTAGTAATTCGGTGAACAACTATTCCAAAATGGAAATACTTGACACAAATAACAAGCAACAGAATCGATCTCTTCAGTACCTGTTAATGAATTAAGTTGGCATCGAACCAGAATAATTATCCTACGGTATAGGGTCTTCCTCTCGTATATTGCTTGGTCTGCCGCTCCATCATTGGGGACATGACAGGTAAGCTTGCATCCATACAGGCTACTCTTTTTGAGATAGCTAAATAAGACATTTTACTGACTGTTGAAGAATTATTCATAGCCAAGTAGTGGTATTTCACTGTGAAGCTAATATTGCGTTAAAGCTGATGTTTATTTCTGAGTAGGCTTGCATTGTGAATAATTCATACAACTACCACACCTGTGCATATTACTAAATTACACTGATATTCAATAATACATGGTTTTATATTTGCTGATAAATAATATTGAAAGGTGATATGATGCAATCCAACTATGTAGATTAGAAGGCCTAGGCTCCATCCTAATGTAAGCTAAATGCATTGAATTAAAAAACTACCGGCATGTGATAAAGGATAACATGTCCAATATAAATGTTCTCTTAATTTGAACAGTTGTCCAATTTCTTTGATTTGTTAGATTTTATTGTGAACTGTCTGTCTGTCTGTCTGTCTGTCTGTCTGTCTGTCTGTCTGTCTGTCTGTCTGTCTGTCTGTCTGTCTGTCTGTCTGTCTGTCTGTCTGTCTGTCTGTCTGTCTGTCTGTCTGTCTGTCTGTGTTTGTTTGTTTGTTTGTTTGTTTGTTTGTTTGGGCTAATGTCTTATCACACAACAAAGAAACAATTCAGTCTTTCTTGTCCAAGTTGTAATCAACCCCACCAACTATTTGTTGAGTCAGTATAGAGAAACACTCCTTGTACTTTCTCCAGCCAAGACATTTGTTGATATTATCAGTCTTACCACTAGGATATCCACAGCTGCCAAGTCTATGATGTCCAGGCAAACAGGATAAATACTGTCATCTGGTGGTAACCAAAGCAATCACCACTGAATTGTTATTGTCTTTTGCAAATTAAGGGAGCATAGGCCACTGCGCTCTCTCACACACACATTTAATGGTCTGCTTTTCCCAGAGCAGAGGGAGAAATGTCTTCATCTCAATTTTTTAAACCTTAGGCCACGAATACACCCCTTTAATTTGAAAACATCAAAAAATTAATTTGGAGAAAAACTCCCATCTAGCGGGACTAGTGTCAGTTAGAAGCACTTACAGCTTACAGAGAGAGAGGGAGCACTGAGAAGCATATCAAAGAGGTCTGTCAGTGTATATGACAGGGCCTGGGAGAGTTATATGTGTATCACAAGCTGAGCGGGCTGACAGCAGTCCCCGGGCTAGGCTCTGTTGTACAGAGGCCCCTGCAGAGAGATGGTAGGGGAGAGACAGCTAAGGCCCTACTGCCGGGCCCCACACCTGCTGAGCCAACTCCAGGTGAGGGGGCACAGCCACTCTAGTGTGCCACGGGCAAAACACACACACACACACACACACACACACACACACACACACACACACACACACACACACACACACACACACACACACACACACACACACACACACACACACACACACACACACTCAAAGAGCATCAGCTTCCCCACGGCACCACAAATATACTTTAGCCTAAATATGAAGCAATGCCTCTTTTCAGAATCTATTCATAATAGAACCTATATGTTTTGTTCTGCTTTGCTGTTATGCCATCCTTCAAATCATAAAATCTTTCTGCTTTGCATAACATCTACTGGCATGAAAGTTGTAACTCAATGTGTTTGTCCAATGTCAACATAACATCCCAAAGGTCTTCATGGTGGTTTGACCTGCTAACAACCATAAACAAAATATCCTTTACAGGGGGAAGTGTGTTGATCTATCCAGTAACCCAGTTGAATTAGATATGGCTGTGGGGTGGGTACGTCCCAGTTTCAGGTTGATACATCGAATGAATTCACTAACCCCTGCTGGACTGTCTAGGGATCCTGTCTGGATTTCAGATCAAATAGGCAGCGTTTGCCAAATCTCTCAGAAGATGACTATCTACCCCTGTGGAGAATCTGTCCTGTAGAGAAAATTGTCTCTGCATCCCAAATGGCATCCTGTTCCCTACATAGAGCACTACTTTTGAGTTTTAGTGTGTTCTGAGAAATTTCTATAAAGTTAAAGCTCTTTTACTGCATTTCTATACAATTTAAAAACTCCTAAATGCTATTTGGAAAATAGCAAAAACAAGCAAAAATGACACTGGCCATTAACACATCATGTCACGTCCTGACCTTAGTTCCTTTTTAATGCGTCAGTTTTAGTTTGGTCAGGGCGTGAGTTGGGGTGGGCATTCTATGTTTTGTATTTCTATGTGTTTGGCCTGGTATGGTTCCCAATCAGAGGCAGCTGGCAATCGTTGTCTCTGATTGAGAACCATACTTAGGCAGCCTGTTTTCCCACTATGGGTGTGGGTAGTTGTTTTCTGTATTTGTGTCTGCACCAGACAGAAAGTTTTTGTGTTGGTCTATTTTTTTTGTTATTTTGGTCTTAGTGTTCTGAGTTTAATAAATATGGACACTTACCACGCTGCGTATTGGTCCGATCCTTCCTACTCCTCCTCATACGAAGAGGACACATCAGTTGCTGTAAGCTTGATTCAACTCAGTCAATCTACAAACACATAGCCAATTAGCTATACAATTAACAGCTACACATTTGTTCACATTAACGCAGCACTGGGATTAAAAACTATAATTTAATACTTACAGAGCGATCTGTTAGCAGAAAAAAGTATTTTATTAACAAAATGTAACCAAATAAGTTTGCTTTACAGAATATTTGTTGTCGCAGTTTTACAGCAATCGTCTTGCAAATCCACACATTTTGCCATGGGTTAGGGAGAAATTGCCATGGCGCCTAGTGGCAGCCTAGGCAGAGTAAATTCTGTACATATTTAATAGTTTTTATGTAAGTAGCTTGATAAATGTTTTTTTTTTCAATAGCTAAATGAGTGCAGATCAAGTCTTGATATCATGAATTGGATTCCTGCCTGTAAATTGATGAAAATCAGTGTCTTTAACAAGCTAGCTAGAAGGTGTATGTTTTCATTTGAATTACACCTGACTTTTTTTTTCTTTCACCAACGGTGACCCAAGAGGAGGCTATGCATCTTCTTAAGTAGGGAGTGGGGTGTAGTATGTGGCGAGCTAAAATTTCATCATAGTCCCAATACAGAGAATCGGCAGACGGCGGAGACGACCACATTACATCAGGCTGCCTGCCTACCTGCTCTTGGACATGCTGAACTGACCAACACCTCCGCTGACCATCTAGTTATGAGCTTCCAGATCCTCTCATGATGGAGGCTTCAAGAAGCACTCAAACAGACTTGATCTAGATGATCTATCTACTGTTGTAGCCTATATTTCATGACTTCTTGTTTATTTTGCTTAACATGTGCTTTGAGATTCTGTATGTAATGAAAAGTGCCATAAACGTTTAATAATAAATTATTAATTCATTTTAAAACAAATTTCCTGCAATTCTAGACATTTTGCCATGATTTATGCCATGTGAATATATCTCAGTGAGAGTAAATAAGAAAATCAAAGGGGGCTCCCTGGAGGTCAGTGCCCCTGGGCATGTGCCCTGCGTGCCCAGTCGATAATTTGGTCATGAATGCTACAAGTATAGATGGACTAATTTTCCAATACATTTTTTTTACTGACATGGGCTAATTGAGTGACTGTCAGTGAGTAACACATAACAAGAGGAAAACTGCTGATGCACTACCAAGTTTCGGAATGACACTACTTCTGTTTTCTACTATTGTAACTCTCAACAGTAAGTTGAGACCCCGAGTGAGTTCCTAAACATTTTTTTTTACTAGATCCGGATCTTTCTCTCCAAATATGTAGCTATGGTCCTGTGTACTGTACATAAACAGGTACAAAATGATATCACACTCACACTCTCATTATTAGAACTAGCACAGTAAGGCTCTCTGGAGCACACTGACATGTTAACATGCGGTTGGCTTTGACTCCACATGAGGTGGATGGAGAATAATATTGTACCATACTACGTACAGCCCAACTGTCAAGTCTTGGGCTAAGTTGGCCCTCAGGGCACTGTATCAGGACCTTTGTTGTTTTCTAACTGCTAATGTATGAGAGAAGGATGTGATACAGAGGGGGAGAGAGAGGCAGAGGAGAGAGACAGGGGCAGAGGAGAGAGAGAGGTAGAGGAAAGAGAGGCTGAGGAGAGAGAGAGATTTGTGTTGGCAGAGAGCGGTTGTCTATTGGAGTCCTTCAGTCAGCTCTGGGTGGAAATGAAAAGGGTTGACGCCACGCCAATTATTCTGACTGAGTGGAGGAGGAGACATTAAGAGGGGAAACGTAGCCGTGGCGTGTGGCGCTGGATCGCTGCCCTGTCGGGAGAGACGCAACGCTCTCAGAACGAGGGCTGAATCCGGCCTGAAAATTGGCCTCACTCCCAGAAATGTCCCCAGTGCAAAAGGTTAACTGTCAGTCCCCTGCTAGGTATAAATAGAAGACTGCTCTCCAGAAAGGCGTGTCAGGAGGGGGGAGCAGATTGGGGAGGGGGTGCTCCCCCTCTTATGATAGTGATCCTAGTGACAGGCAGGGGTGTATAAGTTCAGCGAGGGGGAGGGTTGACAGGGAGTGAGAGAAAAGGGGGAAAAAGCTGAGTACATTATAATGGTAGTCGAGCCTGTGACAGGGGCCTCAGACAAAAGACTGTCCTGCTCTATTCAGCTTCCCCTGCCGCAGACACAACAATAACAATCCAGGCTAATCGAGCGCTGATGCCCCAGCACTTTTGGAAACCATTGTTTGTGGAAGCCATCTTGACACATAGTAATTAAGTGGCAGGAATAATTATTGTCATCCAGTCTTGTAAACAAACGTGGAGTTCAATGCCAGATTGAGTTAGAATGGAAGAGAAGAAATACATTCTCTGAATGATGGACAAAGTATTCTTCTTCCTCTATAATACTACAGTTTGTCATTATAATACTCTAACTATGCTATAGTTTGTCCCTTTAATACTCCTTGCCCTTGCACAACCAGAGATAGAGATGACTCACTGGGTTACTCAGGAGCTGTTATTACACTTAAGCATCAGCTTAGCAAGTAAAGGTTGAAGGGCAGCACCATGGGAGCTATTTGTAGTATGTGTCCCAAATGACACTCTATTCCCTATATATTGCACTACATAACACAGGGATGGGCAACTTTGATGGGGTGAGGGCCACAAAAAATATTTTAATCCCTACTCTTCCCAGGCCCGATTGCTTCTGCCATATTAAGATAAAGAGAATGCTGCCTTTTTACGGGCTCCTAACCAATTGTGCTATTGTGTGTGTTTTTCACATTATTTTTATTTTGTACATTACTTTGTACATAATGTTTCTGCCACCGTCTTGTGGTGGAACATTCTAATCAAGTGAGAGAGACTTTGTCATTTCTTCAAACAATCATCTTTATTCAATATCGATTAATTATTGCAATAATGAGACTAGTCAACCCAACACTCTTGACTGTTGGGCCGAGTACCCTAACCTTTACAGACAATGCGGTTTCTTATAGAGCTGACACAAAGAATGCTTAGTCATGGCTGGTTCCACCCCTCCCATGGCAGATTGGGGGCACCATAGACCACTTTGGGTTAATCCTGTGGTCATCTGCACAGGGGGGGGGCTTAGTCTCCCAGATGCACCCAGATGCACCCTGGCTTAGTCTCCCAGATGCAAGGCTGATTTTGAGACAATGAGGGATTGTTCTAAACTCTTCCAGGCTATCTCTATCTCGGTTACACCCACCACATCTTGTCTATGTAATGTAGTCTTTCACTAATTTGTCAGCTCAAGCCATCTCTAGTGACCATACACCCAGATTAGCTGCAGGGAACTAGAAAAAAACACAGCATTAGTAGGACAGAAATGTCTTGTTAACCATTAATATCAAATAAATCAGGTAAAAATCACAGTCTCTTATGACCGAAACCAGCTTCTGGATATCAGAACAGCGATTACTCATCTCGTACTGGACGAAGATTTTCTCTTTAACGAGTCGGACGCGAAGGATTTATTTCAGACACCCGACAAGACCCAAATCCCTGTCATTCGCACGAAGAAGAGACAGAGACATCGGGGACATAGGTTGGGGTGCCTTGTAAGGATCTGACGGCAATCCCCCTCTACCATCAGTCCTATTAGCCAACGTGCAATCATTGGATAACAAAATGGATGAGCTCTGATCAAGACTATCCTACCAACCGGACATTAAAAACTGTAATATCTTATGTTTCACAGAGTCGTGGCTGAACAACGACATGGATAACATACATCTGACTGGGTTTTCGGTCCATCGGCAAGATAGAACAGCTGCCTCCGGTAAGACAAAGGGTAGTGGTCTGTGTCTATCTATGTAAATAACAGCTGGCTCACGAAATCTAATATTAAGGAAGTCTTGAGATTTTGCTCACCTGAGGTAGAGTATCTCATGATAAACTGTAGACCACACTATTTACCAAGAGACTTTTCATCTGTATTCCAGGTTCCACCTGTCACTAGAGGGCGGCAGAGACCGCCCTATATACATTAATGACACTAATAACATTATGATTTCCCTGTTAAAAGAGGTGCATTTTCTGGTTTCCTTTGCAGAAGCTTGAACTGTTTACTGTGTGCGTTTTTTTCCTGAGTGAGTTTTCTAGACTTAATGTTTGTTGTTTTTCGAGTGTACTGTGATCTTTTGGCTAGCATTTCTCATTAAAGTATTTATGTTTATCCTTAACCGCTGATTCATTGTCTGGTCTCTTCTCTGCACCTGGTTCCAACCTCACCACATCCCAGCAAGTTTCTGCCTAAACATGGACCCAACAGAGATCACCCAGGTCAAGAACATTGTAACCCACCAAGGTGCACTGCTGCGATGGCAGCAAGAACAACTCTCCCAAATATTAGAGACCCTTCGGGCACTTACCGACTCCCTCCAACCACAGTCCAACCTCAACCCAGGAGGAGCCAATGTCCAAATCTCATCGCCCAGTGGTACAGACGTCACCAACCCAAGATCCCAGCCCCTGAGCATTATGATGGCCAATAGTTTTGCACATCCAATTTTTCAGTTTTTGATTTGTTAAAAAGTTTGAAACATCCAATAAATGTCGTTCCACTTCATGATTGTGTCCCACTTGTTGTTGATTCTTCACAAAAAAATACAGTTTTATATCTTTATGTTTGAAGCCTGAAATGTGGCAAAAGGTCGCAAAGTTCAAGGGGGCCGAATACTTTCGCAAGGCACTGTATATACACACATACATGGTTGCGGCAGCATCATGCTGTGAGGATGTTTTTCATCGGCAGGGACTGGGAAACTGGTCAGAATTGAAGGAATGATGGATGGAGCTAAATACAGGAAAATTCTTGAGGGAAACCTGTTTCAGTCTTCCAGAGATTTGAGACTGGGACGGAGGTTCACCTTCCAGCAGGACAATAACTCTAAGCATACTGCTAAAGCAACACTCAAGTGGTTTAAGGGGAAACATCTAAATGTCTTGGAATGGCAGAGTCAAAGCCCAGACCTCAATCCAATTGAGAATCTGTGGTATGACTTAAAGATTGCTGTACACCAGCAGAACCCATCCAACTTGAAGGAGCTGGAGCAGTTTTGCTTTGAAGAATGGGCAAAAAAAGTTTATAGAGACATGCCCCAAGAGACTTGCAGCTGTAATTGCTGCAAAAGGTGGCTCTAGAAGGTATTGACTTTGGGAGGGGGTGAATAGTTATGCACGCTCAAGTTATTTTTTGTGGTCGTCTTATTTCTCGTTTGTTTCCCAATAAAAAATATTTTTCATCTTCAAAGTGGTAGGCATGTTGTGTAAATCAAATGATATACAATCCCCTGAATCTATTTTAATTGCAGGTTGTAAGGTAACAAAATATGGGGGTGAATACTTTCACAAAACACTGACAGAAGTGCTGATGCACAACCAAATTTCTAAATGGCACCTTGTGTATTCTACTTTTCTAACTCTTAACAGTAAGTTGAGACCACGACTATGACCTGAAAAAAAAATCAGAGGGTGGAAATTGATCCACAGGCCAGAGGGACAAAGAGGGACAGGCCACCAGTTGCCCATGCCTAATATAGGGTAACCTTTTGGACACAGACTATCTCCACTCTACCTTCTGTATTTTCCAAGACAGAATAAAACAATTTATTAGTTATCAAAATTCAGAATAAAATAGCATCTATATTTTTGTTATGTCTCATTTGCATACCTTATATGTTTGTGTCGATTACATTTTCAGATGGCAAACTTACCAGAGGGGTAAACTCTCATACAAACACCATGCATTGGGCTGAAAATGTGCACACAAATCTTGTATCTGTATGGTTTCATTCTGTTAAGATGTATGGCAGAACTATGTAGACTCAATGTAGATACACACACACACGTCATTAGGAGTTCCTTTTTATTTTCCACTTGGATTCAAGGTAATAAAAATGATACACAGCTGAAAACACACTCACACTCTCTACACATTGAAATAATAGGTGTTTTAAACACCCCAATAATAAAGCTTCCTTTTCTCCCAGCAGCACACCTGGACAGCATCCATAATGGAACCCTATTCCCTATATAGTCCACTACTTTTGACCAGGGCCCCTGGTTAAAAGTAGTCCACTATATAGAGAATAGGGTGCCATTTGGGACAAACACCTGAAATTGAGCAAAGATTCACACCGAACCAACCAATCACGCTGTGATCTATACATAACAAAATATAAAAAAAATATAATCTGTATTCCCATTTAATAATGTTTTAACTACTAGGAGAATTTACAAACAGTTTGACACAATGTTTTTTTTCTTCTCCTCATGGAGAGAATAGTCATTGGTATACAGTCCAAGAATTGCAAGTAATCTTAGACAATTTTTGTTTTTACAAAAGCTGCTGTTATTGCTTCTTTGATGCTCCTTTTTTATATCCACACTGCATATGATTCCATGGAGTCTCACCTCTTAACTATTGTCAGAAATAATAAATAAGAAGAATAGTCAGCTCAGGTATATGTGATTGCACTTTTATTCCTTTAGCCCCCCAACTATTGAACTGAATTGGTATAGTGTGGTAATACCTGTCTGATTATATAGGGAAGTGACTATACATGTAAGCAATATATAATTATGTACAATAAAATTGAACTGGTATAGTAGTGACAAAAGCACTCAATTCTATAATACAAAGGCAATCACAGATTGCAAATCCACAGGCCATAGTAAAAATGTCCTGTCTCCTTCTCTTAATGTATAATCATAAACTTTAATGCCAAGTCTGGAAAATTCTAAATGGGAAATCAGCCATTCATTTGAGGGGTCATAGGTCACCTCCAGGTTGCACACCATATCCACAAAGTCAGCCAAGAGGTGAGCTTTCACACCCGATTACATTCAGGTGCCTTTTTGTTAACATTACTGATTTCACTGAAACCATGAATATGCTTACTTAGTGTAGTATCATGGTACATTCTTTCAAAACATGGTCACATCATCTGTGATCTCATGTATATTTGGTTTGGGGTTATAGGTGTTGGCATTCTAATTTCTCAGATATATATTTTTCTTGGTTAATTACAATATTGGGAACACAATACATGTCATTGGTGACATACTGTTGGTCGCCGTCTCTGTGAGTGTCAGACAGTTTTTGCACAGCTCTTAAACGTTTCCCTTTTACAGTCATTTTGTACTCAGCCATAACAGACCTGCACAAATCCACACGTGCACACACACACCTGCAAAAAGCTAATAGTTCACTCTTACACTGTAAAACTGAGACAAGTTAACTTTTCATTTCGAAGAATTGGAAGGGCAAATACTGTCCTGCCATAGTGAGGGAGGAGCTAGTGGCCATATAGCCTATTTCATTTGGCCATATAGCCTAATGCTATATGGACCCAAATAGGTATAGCCTAGCGGCTAACTGCTAGCCTAATGCTATATGGACCAAAACAGGGATAGCCTAGCAGCTAACTGCTAGCACAATGTTATTTGGAATCAAACAGGTATAGCCTAGTGTCTAACTGCTAGCCTAATGCTATATGGACCCTAACAGGGATAGCTTTGCGACTATCTTCTGGAATAATGCTATATGGATCCTAATAGAGATAGCATAGCGGCAACTGCTAGCCTAATACTGTAAGTTATTTTGGCCACCAAGAGGTGCAGAAGTCATGGCACGTTAATTTCAAGGGTGTTCTGGCTAGCTCTTTGTTATAACACACAGAAAAGTAGAAAAAAATAATAAGTCTCTTTTCTTTCAAACTGTCTCTCCCCATGACGGCAGACTTGGTTCTGTTACGCCTGTTCTCCATATTGTCAGTCTTCCTTCTTTCCCCCTCTGTTCAGTCGTTGTGGAGTTTCTCGACACCACCCTGAAGGGAGAGAGAGAGGGAAGCCCATGTTCATATATCATGCTCAATATGAGCAAACAACAGACATCTTCCTACAGTGGTAACATCCACAATGGGGATTGGAGAAGACCATTATTGATGACTTTTACCTAAGGCTGAGTTCTACAGTTCTTGACAGTAGACTATAGGGCATACAGTGGATCATGGTGTCCTATTTATAGGTACAACTGTGAGAAGATTATCTGATGTTGGGGTTACAGTAAAATGTGATACCCCTTCCTCAAGGCCTCCCTTAACCCCCCCTAAACGGTATGTGTGTCTAGAGAGTTCTCCCTCACACTTTTCCCATTTCTCCTGATTTAGAACCTCCCTTCAGAGCCCCAAGTCACATGTTAAGCATATGTAGAACATCCCAGAAAATAAATGTACATCCCAGAACTTAGAGCAGTGGCTCAGTTCATTTATTTGTTCTTATAGAGGAATTGTTAGTGCATTCAGGTGCGCTAAAGACAACATTAAACCAACATTTACAGACAAAATGACATACATGACAACAACCACATAAAGAGAGATAAAGCTACATAACCAGTTATATAACTGTCTCCATAACAAGTTATAGGCTAGTGATGAAGGATTCAAGGAAAAGCGCTTTCAATGCTGTTAGGGCAATATTTCAGTAATTTCAAAACTTCTGGAAGCACTACAAAAAAAAAACAAATCAGCCAGAAAACTAAAAAACTTGAGTTAGCTTCTCAACAGTTCAATCGCTGGCCTGATTCGATACTGTATAATGAACCAAATCTCAAATTAACACATCACTAAAAATGCCGTCTAGCTGTGTAAGTCCTAACCACAACTCTTTCTTAAATGGCCCCTCTACAGGATCGGTGTCCGCTGTCCCCCCGTGGGATGATTGAGCTAACATGCGCTAATGTGATTAGCATGAGGTTGGAAGTAACAAGAACATTTCCCAGGACATAGACATATCTGATATGGGCAGAAACTTACATTCTTGTTAATCTATTACAGTCTATTGTACATGCTATTGTTTGAGGATAATGCACAGTTATGAATTTGAATATATATCAATAAACCAATTAGGCACATTTGGGCAGACTTGATACAATATATTGAACAGAAATGCAATGGTTCATTGGATCAGTCTAAAGCTTTTCACATACAATGCTGCCATCTAGTGGCCAACATCTAAATTGTGCCTAAACTGGAATACATTGTGGCCTTTCTCTTGCATTTCAAAGATCGTCAGCTATCAGCTACAATAATAATGGTCATATTCATTAGTGCACACTGTAGCAAAACGTTTAATATTGAACATTTATTTGCAGTCCCTCACTGTTTCAGTCCATTTTCTTTCTAGCGAATGCAACCCAGTTGACTGAACTCTAGTGCTAACGTGTTCCTGCCACACACAAGCTGGCTGCTTTGTTGAGAAACACAAGATGCAAGTTTGAAAGCATTTAAAAGGCAACTCTAAAAGACTGAATGAAAGGTAAATAGACTTAATCCATCTCAGAGAGAGAGAGTGAAACAGAATGAGAGAAAAATAAATAAAAGAAAGAGCAAGCAAGGGCTTGTGCCAACTGCCAACATTTCAAATACCATCAATGAAAAACAACAAGCAGGAAATGACCCTTTGGTACATTTGCCTCTAGGACTCGCTAGAAGACTGGCTCGCTACTGCGAAAAACAAAACAACAAGCTGTTTTCACACTTTAATTGAGTCAAACTGTATAATGGACATGACTGAAGAACTGTACACAGAATAAGGTTCAGACTTCGGGCGTACACCCGATGAAGGCATTATAGCCGACATTGTGTTGTCGGCTATAGTGTTGTGTCTCACAAAAGTTCGTACCGCACGAACATGTCAAGGTGCTGTCTCAATGTGTTCCTGTGCTAACAAATCAGCAGAATAGGGGACAGGGCTTACCATGGCTAGCTGGCGTCCTATGTTCCCCACAGTCACTCCTCCTGAGAAGAATATGCATGGAAGCCAAGAGCGCACATACAGAAAGTCTGGATACGTGTATCTACAAGAGAGGGAGAAAAATACATCCGTTTAAATTAAATATCTGCCCCAATAGTCTAATCCAGCCCCAAATAAGACACATAGAGACTAGCCTTAAAACAGGAATGGCAACTTAAACACAGTTTCAAAGACAGATCTCGAAAGGGGGGAAGGCAGCATTATTAAAGTTTAATGAGGAAATATAAAATCCTCTCCCTCTCAATTTCATCTCTCTCTTCCCTTCAGTCAACAGAAGCTGCAAGGCCTTTTGAACACAGCTCTTTGTAAGCCCCTCACTGAAGCAACAGTGCTCCCTCTCCCCATGATGTTTTTGAGGAGGTGCCACAGAGGCAGGTAGGAGGGCCAATAATTGGGTGTAGAGGCATGGGGGAACCCGTATCACCAAAAAAATAATTGCTTTCATTTTCATGCCTTATCTGTCAGATCCTCTTTGATGGAATCAGGTGACTGAGACCAGTTCCAGAAAGCACACTTTAATAATACATCAATCACAAGGGAAATATTTCCTTAAAAAAACACCTATGTCTTATTTTATTCACTGGCTGTACTAAAACTTTAAGGCAAGTAATGATACCATAATATAATATCATAATATGGTCCTGTGCAGCTCAGTTGGCATAGCATGGCACTTGCAACGTCGGCAATATAGCTTCTATTCCCACTGAGGCACAACAACAAAAAGTAGTCTTTCAGTACTGTAAGTCACTTTGGATAAAAAGCTTCTCCTAAATGCATCTTATTATTATCATATATCTTGCGAATGCATTTTTGACAGTTTGTCAGCACGGTTAACCCCAATTAGTTGTCATTACGCTGCCAATATAATCTCAGTGTGCTTTGCATTTGAGTGAATTATAGAGTTTACCACCCATGGCTGTATTTGTTAGTGACAGAGACATTTGTTCATTTTCAGTCGTGAGACCTTCACCAAGAGAGTTCCTAGGTGAATATTATAATTAAAACTCTTTATGACATTACATTTTTCATAAGGCCTCGCTTTACCCTAATACAGTGGCCTGAAACTCATGGATTACGGGCCACATCAGGCTTTCATGTAGGGTAGCAACATTTTATTAACTTTCCCCAAATTCACAGATTTAAAAACATTCTTGGTTGGAGGATTTCCAGGAATCTTCCAACCGGGATTTTTTTTTGCAACCCTACCTGCAAGTCACATTTTGTTGGCTTGCGAAGTGATGTGTAATTGAAAAATAAACAGTTGAAAAATATATGGCCCATGGAAATCATAAGAGGGCAGTTTACAGAGATAGGTGGGATGGATTGAGAGTAGCTGAGGGATGGGTTTAAAAGCTCACGTTCTATAATAGTTAGTACTTATACATAGAGTTTTCAGTCATATCTATCCAGAGGTAATGTATATCAAATTACTTTATTCTTGCTATGTAACTACTGTAGTAGAAAAATAAAAGTGCAATGTATGTCAACTGTGTGTATAAATACAACAGAAGAAAAAGCTGTAAAATGTTTGTTTTATTGTCCTCCGAAGAGGGGTGGATGGGCCAAACATTTTTAAATATGTATATTACAAAAAAAAAGTGAGGTGTAATTCATATTGGAATCCAGCAAGAGTTAGAATATCCAACAGTTAAAAATGTTATTCACCCATAACCTTCATACATAATAACTGCCAGGGTTAGGAGTGAGGACACTACCTAACAGGCCCACTACACCGCTCGCATGTGCGAGTGTTGCAAAATAAATTTAGAAATCTATATTATTCAATTATTGCTCCCACACTGCTCGCGTGGTCCAACGAGAGTCTGCGTTGCTAAAATAGAAGTCAGTTCTACTTCCGACGCAGATCGTGCTGCAAGTCCTGCCTCTCCCATCTCCTCATTGGTTTATAGAAGCAGGTACCCACATGCCATCTCCTCATTGGTTATACCCACGTGGGTGACTGAAAGATGAACGAGGTCGGTGGCGGTAATGCACCTAATTTAGGAAAGTTGCCAAATTGCAATATAAAGTCACGAGAAGAAAAAGCCTAGAAGGAGGAGAGATGAATAGAAACGACTCGGTTGACCGTTTTATGTGTGGATTAATTGTCGGAGTAGAGGACCTTGTGCATTTCAGGTAAAATAACAACTCAATGTTTATATGCAAGGACAAATTAGATAGCAACAGCAAGCTAGCTAAATATGACAAATTAGCTAGCAAGTGCAAGCTAACTAGCTAAATTGCCATAAAGGTTTAATGCTTTTCGACCTGTCCCCAAATTAATGTAATTGGTTTAGAGTTTGCTCAGATATTTAAACCTGCGTGTCGTGATCGCGTTTGGTGTGGGGGGGACAAAAAACATTTATGCACAATGGCGCACACACGCAGCCGGTTTGGGTTCCGTGTAAGCCATTGAAACCGGAACAACCATTTCAGCAATGGGTGCAAAAAAAATTCTAACTAAATTATAGGATTAATTTAGAAAAATGTATGATATTTATCTTTGTGTAGCAGAAGATTAATCAAATCAAAATCAACCTGCAGTAGAGCATTCTGGGTAAAAAGTAAATGTATCATTATTTTTTTGTTTTTGTTTAATTAAGTGACTTGTCATTTAGTTGAGTCAGTACCACAAAGATTTGAAGTAATAATGACTTTTCATTAACTTTTAGTTCAACTTACTCTAAGTATTCGAGTTCAAAATGCCTTTTGGGTATACAGTCTGGGCTTAACTTCTCAGTGTGACGTGGTCAAACAAAAGCACGACTTGACTTACTGATAGACACCGTTGTAGACCAGCAGCTGTGTGATAACGGTGGCAAGGAATGCCGTCCCGATGCCCAGGCCGAAGCCACTCCTCGAGCGATCAAACATCCACCACAGTCCCAGGGACAGGGCAGCCAGGGTCAGGGACAGCTGGGCATTATTGGCAAAGTGTAGTTTCTGTGAAACGGAGCAGTTAAGGACAAAGACAGTATTTGCTTGCGTAGGCTCGAATCCGGGCCTAGTACCCTTTGACACAACCTTTCACTATCTTTCCCCAAGGGCATCCTCTCGAAGTATCTCTTCAGTAAAAAAATAAATAAAAACCACTTCAAATATGGTTTAAAAAAAAAGTATTTGTTTGAATGTTACTTCAAATAATTACAGTGTGGGCAGCACAAGCAGTGTATATGTTTAAAGCAACTATAGGTTCCATACATACTTGGAAAGTATGTCAAGGAGTCAAAACAAGCAGGAATACAGTGGGGAATTCAACCCACCGTCTCACTGACACTAGCTGAATTGCCTTCGGGGCTGTAAAAGTAGCACAATGACAATATAATATATCAAAAATAATCACAGAATGTTACTCAATTATGAATATGTTACACATTTAGTAGACCCTCATCCTTGTTTATGCTCTGGATGTGATAAAATTACTTTGCTGTAAATATGCAACCATCCTTTTCTAGATTGGAGGTAGCCAACATGAGACTGTGCACATTGTGAAGTTGTTGATGTTTAGAAAGGATACAGCACTGGCATGGTTGATGCCAACGAACACTGCAATGCATCTCATGACACTAGCCCATTCCCTCTTGAACTTGTGGGGCTCTCCTAGATGGCTGTCGATGCAGGGGTATAGCAGGCCAACAACAGCTGCAGAAAAGATAGTTGAGTTAGTACCTCACTGAACGGCATACATACAAATCAAACTGACTCATGTGGTTCGATGGTCTTGAAAATGGTGCATTTCTTTTGAGTTTCAATTTGGGATAAAATAGACAAACTAAAACAAACGACAATATCGCTTTCTACTTTCAGGCACATGATCATTTCTCGCCTATCAGTCCTTGCACAAAACATGTCCGTAACCTACCGTGAGAAGACAAGTCTCGAACATTGTATCACTAAAATAAAAACGTTAGATCATTGTCTCCCAATTGAATTGTAACGTTTGTATTGTTTGTTGTTATTGCATGAATCACTGTAACCTACTTCTCAACAGCATGGGGGAGGGGTTGGTGGTGAAAATGATTTATTTAAATTCTGACTGCACACGACTTCCTTGTTTCTCTTTTTCTGTAGTGGCATGTTCCAGGCAGCAGCCAATTATGGACCACCTCCACAGCTCGCCCGTTATGAAAGCAGCCAATGAAAAAGAAGCACAACCCCAATGACCCTCCATGTCCGGCTGTTTCTAGTGAAGCCTATTGGAGGGCAATATAAATACTAATGTCTGTTTCCACCAGACAAAACGCTCACCATTATGGGCTCATGGCTGAGAGAACACTTACACAATTCATATATAGAACAATAACAATGATGGAATACGCGGTAAACTATTATGTAGCCCAGGCTGTAGTTAGCTGCCTGCAATGGCATCATGAAACACACAAGCAGACTATCCCCATTCCACCCCCCATAAAATCCCAATTCACATCAATTTGATCAAAATTAAAAAGTACATATAGCAACCTCATTAAGTCAGGGTATACGTTTAAAAGGGACAACTCACCAGCTGCCGTGCCGCAGCAAGGGGGTATCCACCACGCTGATGAAAACAAAGTTGCCATCACCTCTTCGGGAAACAAAGTCACATTTCTTTGTAACTGCAGCAAGTTGAGCACCAACGCAAGAACTACTCCCACGGTGAAAAGGACGAGACCCCGCCTGATCAAGTGTGCTGCTCGCACACTGTGCAGCGAGCCATATGCATTGCTGAGCACTGTTGTGACAATGGACATCATTTCTTCAGCTCTCGATGCGACCCAGTTTCCCCCAGAAAAAGTCTTAGATTCCACCCTAGATGCACAGGAGCGACTCCAACAGTGTTCTTCTAGTCTTGGCATTTGGCACTTAGAGTGCTGGGAAAAAAACAAGATGCGTTAATACAGCATAGCTAACACAGACATGCATCAATATATTGTATCTCATCTAAATGAACACTGACAACAATGTTTCAAGATCACCACTACGCTAGATATCAAATAAAAGTGGTGTCTAGTCTGGCCTTTGTAGATCGTGTCTTTCTCAAACTGTTTAACCACTACAATGATTATCAATGGACAATAGCAAAGAAGAATGAATTGACGTCTTCTTACCTTGGATGTCCAGACGTTCTAAGTGTATGATCTAGCGACAACCGACTATGTTCATTCGCACCTCGACAATGATGAAGCTGTGAGTTGTGCTGCTCTCTTACTGCTCAGACAGTTATCACGTAGTTAGGTCACATCATCGTTTTGGGGGAGAGAGAGGCAGAAAAAAAAGCTGCTATTTCATTCCTGAGCGCAGACCTCATACCAGAGACAGGCTTCCTCTGCAGAAAACAGCCACAGCTGTGTCGGGTGAGTCGCGTCGGCCAATGGGAGCTAGGCGAACGATATGACGCGACGCCACCCCACCGTTCAGGACAGACGACGTCACACGAGTCTGGCGCACGATCATGCAGTCGTGGAAGGTTTGAGTGGGATACGCAAACCAGTGATCATTTAAAATAAACTGAGCGAACTTCCAATTGAAAACTAAAACTTATTCAAAACTCATTCCGATGCAGCAAGGCATACATTTGTCTACTGTAGGCCTATTATCTTATCGATAAAAATGCCAGATCAGCTGTGCTATCCTGGGCCCATAACATTAACTCTGTCCAACCCAAATATTTTAAATAGCTTACTGACTACTCGTTTTTGAGCAATTGTATATGTTTCAACAGGCAGGCCTAGTTTGATAGTTCTTATAGTCCATACCCAACATAAACTATTTAATTCTGGCGGTTGCCACTCAAGCAGACACCTTCCAGGCAGGTTGGTGAAAACCGAGTCAACAGGACAGCTTCAGCCATTGACTGTCGACCCAGCCCAACCCAGCTAAAGGACATCGATAACATCACCAGAGGGAGTGAATGATTGGATAACCCCCAGGTCTCTAGGTACTGAAACTAACAACAACAACAAGGAAACATGTTTTGCAGGTGTGATGTGGCCTAGTATTCTGAGTGGTTACACAATTCACATGCATCAGGTGATGTGTAGATAAACAAATACTGTATGGCACACCGGCATCATTCGATACATACATGCTACATGCCTGCATGCACGCGCACAGACGTCATTATGCTTCAAAGGGGTTGGGTTAAATGTGGAAGACACATTTCAGTTGAAGGCATTCAGTTGTACAACTGACTAGGCATCCCCTTTTTCCCTTTTGAAACTGCTTTCATACTGGCATTTGGTATTACATCTCAAGGTTACTTGTGTAACCCAGGTTCTCTGATATCTCACCTGTAGTGATTGAGTGAGATACTGTAGCTCACCTGTGGTGACAATCATTCTACCCAAGTCAATGTTTTGTCACACATCAATGTTTTAAAATCTCAATTTACACATACATTTTCATGCCAAGTCAATTTGCATACTGGCAACAACAGGGGAAACATGACTGAGTCACCTACATGTTTCAAGTGTGACAACCATAATGTTTGCAACCTACTCAGTTGTTCCTTACTGAAAAATCACATGATTTCACGTGGAAAATCACATGATTTCACATGTTTTGTAAAAAAAAAATTACACAAGGTGAAATTTTACATGTGAAATCATGCGAAACCATGTGGTTTTGGAACACTTCACAGGTGAGGATATTTCACATGAAGTTTCACGACATTTCACAGGTTATGCCTGCAAACAAAAGTAAGTCCTCAGGATATCCGGACCATTACCTGGTCGCAGTGTTTTCAACTTAAATATTTGACGTACAGTACCCGATTACATTGTGTATGTTTATTTATTCAATTATTATTCAACATGTCCTCACCTGGGGTTTGAACTCACAACCTCTTGGTTTACGGCAGTCAAGCATCGATCTTCGTGTCACCAGAATAAGACCCTCAATATTTATTGGAAAGGAGCATCACACGCTTCACTTTGCACTTTCACCACCCAGTGAAGTTCATAACTTATTTCATCTGTAGCCTAATAAACTGCATGCTTTCCCAAAGAGTCGTAGTGGGAGGACCACACAACATGTCATAGCCTGACTGCAAGTTTACTTTGATATGATGGTTGTTCTATCAATATTTGCACATAAAAGCATTTCTATCTACGTTTCTCTGATGTGATCTTCCTATCTGGGTTGGCGCCCCCCCTTGGGTTGTGCCGTGGCGGAGATCTTTGTGGGCTATACTCGGCCTTGTCTCAGGATGGTAAGTTGGTGGTTGAAGATATCCCTCTAGTGGTGTGGGGGCTGTGCTTTGGCAAAGTGGGTGGGGTTATATCCTTCCTGTTTGGCCCTGTCTGGGGGTATCATCGGATGGGGCCACAGTGTCTCCTGACCCCTCCTGTCTCAGCCACCAGTATTTATGCTGCAGTAGTTTATGTGTCGGGGGGCTAGGGTCAGTTTGTTATTTCTGGAGTACTTCTCCTGTCTTATCCAGTGTCCTGTGTGAATTTAAGCATGCTCTCTCTAATTCTCTCTTTCTTTCTCTCTCTCGGAGGACCTGAGCCCTAGGACCATGCCTCAGGACTACCTGGCATGATGACTCCTTGCTGTCCCCAGTCCACCTGGCCATGCTGCTGCTCCAGTTTCAACTGTTCTGCCTGCGGCTATGGAATCCTGACCTGTTCACCGGACGTGCTACCTGTCCCAGACCTATTGTTTGACCATGCTGGTCATTTATGAAAATTTGAACATCTTGGCCATGTTCTGTTATAATCTCCACCCGGCACAGCCAGAAGAGGACTGGCCACCCCTCATAGCCTGGTTCCTCTCTAGGTTTCTTCCTAGGTTTTGGCCTTTCTAGGGAGTTTTTCCTAGCCAAAGTGCTTCAACACCTGCATTGCTTGCTGTTTGGGGTTTTAGGCTGGGTTTCTGTACAGCACTTTAAGATATCAGCTGATGTACGAAGGGCTATATACATTCATTTGATTTAATTTTTATTTCTCGCAAAATACATTTTACCTACACAAAAATATTCCATCTTGACTAGCGTATTTAGTTTTGTCTACATCTGGAAAGTTTACGGGGGAAAAATGTCTGTTTCCATCAGGCCTGTCAGGACAGTTTTTTGGTCAGACATGTACCTCACTCACATAAATAGGTTGGATGGAAACCTGGTTACAGCTGTCATGATACATTTTTAATTTTTTTTATACTGGTATGACTGCTCGCATAAAAACTGTGGATGGAAAAGTGGTTAGTGTCAACTGATATCACCTGTATTAACACACTTTGGACTTCAAAGTCTCAGCTTTGATAAAAACACACTCAAGAAAAACTATTATATTTATCATGGTGATTCAGGAGAAACATTCAAACGTAATAATATGTCTCACCAACATTTGACAACTATACAGAAAACCCTCAAATTGCTGATATAGGTAATAAATGATGAGAGAATTAACTGACAACTAAAACAGCGGTGCCGATGGCACACTTCTGCTTAGTGCAGAGATGCATTATAGGTAATGAATCTGTAGGGGACTTCTGAGAATGCTAAAGGCTTTGTGGCCCATCAGAAAGATCAGCCTACACCAAAATCCAGAGGCAGTGAGTTCAAATTTCAGGTGTGGTCATATTGAAAAGTCAGCATTAAGTGTTCATGTCAAATGTAATTAAATATGTTTAGACTATTTTAGTTGAACAGCGTACCACTTTCCTTAAAACACCCATACCACTCCATTACTCCCCCCCCCCAAAAAAACCCCTCTGAAATGTGAAATTACATTTCCACATGTCAAAATCGAATTAGCGCTTTCACATGTGAAAAACGCTCACATCTGGAAATCTAACTCTCACATGTGGAAATGCATTTTCACATGGTCTAACTGACATGTGGAGTTGCATTTTTACATGTGAAAAACATTCATGCGAAAATCAAATGTGCAGTTTTTCAAATGTTGCCACGTGTAGTTTCATGGTATCACTTGTTGAAATTTTATTACACATGTTCAACGTTTTCAAACGTGTAGTTTCATGTTAACACATTTTATTTATTTTATTTCATCTTTACTTAAATACCTAGGTAGGCCAGTTGAGAACAAGTTCTCATTTACAACTATGACCTGGCCAAGATAAAGGAAAGCAGCGAGACAAAAACAACAGAGTTACACAAACAAACGTACAGTCAATAACACAATAGAAAAATCTATGTACAGTGTGTGCAAATATAGAAGAGTAGAGAGGTACAGAGTTGAAAGCCTTGGCCAGGTAGATGAAGACGGCTGCACAGTACTGCCTTTGGCGGTTATGATATCGTTTAGGACCTTGAGCGTGGCTAAGGTGCACCCATGACCAGCTTGGAAACCAGATTGCATAGTGGAGAAGGTACGGTGGGATTCAAAATGGTCCGTGTTCTGTTAGTTATCTTGGCTTATGGATATAGGTCTATAGTCTATACCCAAAACAGTTTGGGTTTAGAGTGTCTCCCACTTTGAAGAGGTGGATGACCGTAGCAGCTTTCCAATCTTTGGGGATCTCAGACAATACGAAAGTGAGGTTGAACAGGCTAGTAATAGGGGTTGCAACAATATCAGCAGATCATTTTAGATTGGCCTAATTTACTGCATGGTGGTGTCACCATGGAAAGCCAAAAACCCCATCTCACCAAAACAGGCTGAAATTTCAGGCGGTATTTCCAAACACTAAACGGGCATTTTCATCCTTTACACAGTATTATTCCAACCTCATAGTGTGGGAATATATACACAACGCGGGAAAATCTAGTGTGTGTCTGCCCGTGTGATATGAACAATATCAATATTTTTAAGAGTCCCCCCAAAAAAAGAGTTCAAAAGGCCCCGCTACAGACAAACAGGCTATCGGATGTGTATGTAGCTTGTTTTCCATACAGTATGTGTTTATCTACATTTCAGGGATGAACCAGTTAGTAGGCAATGACAGAGCCCTGAGAAACCACATGAATTTCACATGTGAAGTTAATGTGATAACATGTAAAAGCAACATGTGTTAGAGGATGCCTGGTTGCGCTTTAAAAGTGCTTTCCTCACTATCTTAAATAAGCATGCCCCATTCAAAAATGTATTACTAAGAACAGATATAGCCCTTGGTTCATCCCAGACTTGACTGCCCTTGACCAGCACAAAAACATCCTGTGGCGTTCTGCATTTGCATCGAATAGCCCCCGCGATAAGCAACTTTTCAGGGAAGTCAGGAACCAATATACTCAGTCAGTTAGGAAAGCTAAGGCTAGCTTTTTCAAACAGAAATGTGCATCCTGTAGCACTAATGACAAAAAGTTCTGGGACATTGTAAAGTCCATGGAGAATAGGAGCACCTCCTCCCAGCTGCCCACTGCACTGAGGCTAGGTAACACTGTCAACACCGATAAATCTACGATATTCCATCATTTCAATAAGCGTTATTCTACGGCTGGCCATACTTTCCACCTGACTACCCCTACCCCGGCCAACAGCTCAACCAAATCCAGACAGCCTATGTTCTGAAAGAGCTGCAAAATCTGCATCCCTACAAATCAGCTGGACTAGACAATCTGGACCCTCTCTAATAAGAAAGAGAGTTCCAGACCTCTCAGTTAAAAACGGTTAATTTTCACTTTTCCCCTCCCCACTCAGACCACTCCCAGACGGTCTGAGCAAAATTCTTTCTTGAGAAATTGCTATTTGCTAAAGAAGCTATTTTTGTTTCTTTTTGACCATCTTAATTGAAAATAATCACAGTAAGGTTTTTAATTGTTACAATGAAATGATTTGTTATTGAGATAAGAATGGCTGCATTTAGACTTTTAAAATCTAAATTAGAGACCATTTTATGCAAGTCAATTTGCGATGCTGGTGAAAGTGTATTGGTTGAAATTAAGTTGTTTCGCCAGGGGATTAATATAAATCGTACAGTGGATTTATCCAAATGATCAGGCCGGAAGTTTCATAACATGGCTATAGTGTTTATTCACTAGCTGCTGAAAACTTTGTTGAAGGCAATGCCATGGGTGAATCATCAGTTTCATGCAAATTAGCTCCTGAAATTAAGAGCGTGGCTTCTTGACCTGGAGCTAGTCTGGCAGGCAGAAAAAAAGCACAGACTGTATTAATCAGAATTTGAAATAAATCCTTACATTTTATAAATAGACACGCCAAACCAAGGAAACATATACAAATATTTCCATCGACCATGAGAATTTCACTCAAATAATGTTTTCGCATTGAACATGTACATTTTGATGTATTTGAGTGGTGTCAAAGTCTTACCCTTCTTCTTTTAGAAGTTGGCTGAAACCTGGTTGGTCATCTGAAAGTTCTATGTTGAAGTCTTAAGTGGAATTTAAGGCTTCAAATTGGATTCAGGAAACTGGATTCAGGACTGCTGTATCAGTCTATTACGCCTTTATAACTCAAGCAAAAAAAGTATTTTGGGGGGATTGAAAGTTAGTATTTGCCCCGTCTCGCTTTCTTAAATACTTTAGTTGTCATGGTTGTTCTGCAGCCCATGGACACAAATATGTATACAGCATGTCTTATTGGATAAGAATTCTGGGTCAAAAGAGAGGATTCCAATCTTTCGTGAACTGAAATGTTTATTTTCCCCTCTCTCACATCCCATTTGCTATGTCTAGGAGGGCACTAAAGCTGTTTTGGAGTGCAGAGCCTTATTGCGTCTCTGGTGTAGAGTGCTGTTTGTGGCGTAGAACAGACAAAGACACGCATTCCCTCGCAATGTGTTGGCATGCAGAAAATTAGGTCTTTGAGATTTACTTTATGGCACAACATAGAAAATGCAATGTGGTTGAAAGAGATAAACGGGCAGGGCTGCACAGTTTTGACAAATCAAATCTTTTGACAAAGGGGAAGGAGGTCAAAGAGAGAAGGCTAGGTCGTGAACAGGAACCTCTCCAAGGTGAACCTACAGTAGTGTCATACCACCCCTATAATGCCATTGTCTTCCTATGGAGGACATGACTACATTGTTCCTCCATTGTTGCTCCCAGCTGAGAAGGAGTATGTGCTTGTTCTCCTAAATGAATACCTCCCTTTTCCCCCCCTGTAATTCAGGGGTTCCTTGTGTTGGTGGATAAGGTCCTCAAGCTGAGTGTAGGGGTTTGAGGGACCTGGTCCTGAGATCACATTGTGCACAGAAAAACATCCTAACCAAGGATGTAAGATACCACCATGAATTATTTTCCACTAACAGTTTTAACACAATAATATTTCATTACAGTATGTAAATGAGGGTGAGGAATTACAGGCCTGCTTTAACCTTTTACTGCAGTGGGCTGAATCAGGGTCACACAGAGTGTTTCTTGGTTGTCTTAAACAAATCGACTTTGAAACAAAAGTATACACCTCACCTCTCTGTGTTTTCATAATTTTCCTTCACAAGTGGCTGAATCTCACTGGAGAAATCATCGGAGCGAGGGAAACAGCTCCCCCTCTGTCTCAGTATGTGTAGCCCATGAATCTGATGCTGTCTGGACCAAAAGAGTATAACATGGTGCCGCTGTAGCATTTGATTGATTGAGGTCAGCAAGCATTTGGCCTTGCAAATGCTACAAATATAAAATAAGTAGCCAATTAGTGTTGAGCTGAGCTCAACTGTGGGTTGGCCTGGTGCAGCAAAACACCCCTCAAGGGAGGCCAGTTTGAATTTGGCTTCAGACCACCCAAAATCACTTCCTTTGCGAAAGGTAATTTTCAGAGAAAACGTGTCGGTTTCTGGTCTGCTTGTGTTGATGTTCTGTAGGGCTAAATCAGCCCTTTCCTAAGCCATGCAAGGAGATGGGGATTTGGACGTGTGGTTTTGACTTAATTCTCTGTACAGGCCAATGATTACGATGGCAATTACATAAATGAATATGTTGTGTCACTGGCCTGAGACAATTGAAGTTAGCCTAGATGTAGCCTATTTGGCTCACATTAACTAGCTAGCTAACTTAGCTGGTTCATTGTTTCCCCATGCAAGGAAGTCAGGCTAACACGAATTTTAGCTAGGTAGCCTATGACAACAAAAACTAAAAGTATTCAATAACGAAAACTTCTCCGCTTATTCTCCAGTTCTAAATCACTAGTTGTTTAGTAAACTGTCAAAAACATTAATTTGCTTGACCATGCTGCAGGTGATATAACTGTTGTATGCAATATATGCTTTGTGGACTTCTCCGGACAGATGCTGCTCTCCCGTAATGTGATGAAACAAACGTATCTGTAGTTTAATTTATTCCACCACTCTGTGACTGTTGTCTTTTTGTTGTCACGGCCTTATTGTATATCAGGTGGCGTATGAACAAATGGCTTATAGAGCGAACAACGCAATTATCACATAGTAAAAAAAAATGCCTGACTTGGCATGGCTTCCTCAGTGATTTGACCCCATGCACCGCTACTGCACCTCACACACATGGTAAAAAAAAAAAGAAGACATCTGTATCATGTCAGATATATTTGGGGTGGAAAGGTAGCTTAGTGGTTAGAGCGTTGGACAAGTAACCAAAAGGTTGAACGATGGAATCCCCGAGAGTTACATTTTGAGTCTGCATCCCAATATTACACTTTATATACATCACAGAAGACTGAAATATAACAAAATTGTTTGACATAGAAACACCAGATTTTCAGCGAAAAATAAATACATGTTTATCAATTATGAAAAAAAGGAATAACATTCCACCCATGAGGCCAGTAGGTCATTTGACTGCAGGAAAGTATTTTTTTTTAAGCACATTGACGTTAACAAGTACGTTTACTACGTGGATACTGAAATCAAAAAGGATATGTTAAAGCCCTGATAATAACCATGAAAATGATTCGGCGCAGCAGCAAATAGCTTCTAGCAACCGGCTCTGCTCCCTCTCTCCCAGTCTCTCTCTCTCCCTCTCGCTGCTGGTGTCGAGGAGATATCTTCTGATGAGGGGGGGATGAAGCAGGATGTTACAACACATCAAATGAATAGCAGATCAAGCCTGCCACAGATTATGCTGTTCGACTGAAGAGGAGGAATGGAATAGCACCATATTAAAAGGGGAAAGAGAGACAATTAGAACAGAGAGTAAATTGATCTATCAAACTAGCACTTGGCAATTTATTCTTCAATACCCCATGGAATTATTAAGGGAGACATCTTCATCCGTCCCCGTCCTAACCAATAAGAGATTAAGACGCAAAAAAGGTTTCATTTCTCTTATTTTCATTTTCAGAGGAACTGAAAGCCTTGTCCCTGATGTACATTACTGTGTTACTGCCTCAGCCCATTTACAAGTCACGTCACTGCGTTGAAGTCTAGATAACAGTGTGACATGCATGCTATCCTGTGTAGCTCAATTCAATATGGCTCTTGCAAGGCTACTGTTGAGGGTTGGATTCTGGCTGGGGCCACCTATGCAAACATGTATGCACACAGTACTGTAAGTCGCTTTGTTATAAAAGTGTCTGCAAAATGACATAATATATTACAAAATTCACATATGAAACTGCAAATTAGATTTTTTTTTTCACATGTGAACCTACAATTCCACATGTGAAAGTGAAATTTCCAAATGTAGAGTTGTTTTACATGTGAAACGTCTAAATTTGATTTTCACATGTTCATGTTTTTCACGTGAAATATCTTACGTGAACGAACCTGCAAATTGGATTTTCAAATGTGAAATTGCAATTCACATGTGAGGTGAAAACATGATATTCTTTTCACATGTGAAAAGCTACTGTTAAGATGTAAACTCTACATTTTAATACATGTGAAAATCTGGTTTCACAGGAAATTTAAAGTCAGCAAGTGAAAACAGCTATTTCACATGTGATTTTCATACAGGAAACTGTTATTTTTTGTTGTTGTAAAGAATGCTTTAAACATGCAACAAACTATTTAGCACATGTTTGGTCATTTAGCAGAAGCTCTAATCCAGAATGGTTTATACTCGGTGCATTTAATGAAGGCATGTAAAACAACCACATACCACAGTCATTGTAAATGAAGCTATACAGAATAAAGCAGCTATCAGCAAAAACAGTGCTAGTAAGAAAAGATAAGTGCAAGTGTCGGGGGGGGGGTCGAGAGTGTTATGTTGAATAAGCTTGTTATAACACAGTGGGCATTGAAGATTTTTACATCATTTTTGTATTTTCCCAGCAGTTTGACGTGCGATAATTGGAATTAGGTATCCAAAATGCAATTCCAAAATGCATGTCACAGACCTGCCAAAGCAGCATGATCATTCTGTAATGCTGTTATTTTAGTGCTTTCATGAGGTGTGGGCTATTACTTAACCACTAAGGTGGGTAGGTGTAGCTACAATAAATTACTGACTTATCAAGCAAGATAAGTAGCATACTGATAGTAGGAAGCGCTCATTGTCCTGATACTGAGATAGGAAGGAAATACCGGGTCATATTTTTTAGGCATCAAACAGGCAAAAGAAAACAGACTAAAACAGGGGGGCATTACCTGAACTGCCAAATAAGAAATGCTCATTTTCATTTTTCATTGCAAAACGTTTCCCTACGGTGTGCACTAATGAATACAACCCAGGTAAGACAATACAAACGTTTATCTAGAATACAGACATACTATGATGATTTTATGCTTAGCTCTTCATAAAGCATGTTGTGTAATCCCATAACTTTCTACTAAAGTATGAGAGTTGTTTTGTAGGTCTGTCACTTCCAAAAAAAGAAGAAATGGCAACCTCAAGAGGCAAAATAACTAACAGCACAGAAGTCCTGTTTATGCTTGGTGCTAACATGCGTCCTTTGTCCTGAATTTTGTCTACGTTCTGATTGTACCCACATTTTTAGGCAGGTGTTGACGATGGAAGATGCATTGAGATCTGATTTTGATTGTGCCTAGAAGGATTTACACAGTGCAGACAGATTTAGACAGTGAAACCATTTAAGTCATAATTATCACGCCCTTTAAAATCAATGATAGATAGCACCATTGACTTATGGCATCAATATGTGTCCTAAAATAAATAAATCCATATTATTTTGAAAAAATATCAGTGAAATATTTTGCATACAAGGAAGTCTGGTCCAAATGTGGACACTGTATACACTATGTGGACAGATGTGTAGACATGACAAACCTTTATCAGATAGTGATTGAATCATATTGATCAGATCAGGAAGCCCACATGTTAGCGCAAGGTGTAAACAGGGCTAGAGAGGATGTCCCATATTAGGTTTATTCAACTTCTGTCTATGGTGAGAGATTTATGAATCTTAACTACAGTGGGATGGGTCCATCACTGAACCCAAGGTATGCTATGGTAAATTGTTAACATTCTCAATGTTGACTTATATACATCATACTTTTCCTAGCCAATATTGTACATCTCTTACTTTGATATTGGAACAGAAAAATCTAAGCCAATATGACACCGATGTCGATGAAACTTCACAAATCAACCTTACATTAGAGGTGCACAACACACTCCCCACCTCTCGTCACGATCTGTTCAGCCGTTACTGAGGAACCACATACCAGATTTTTGAAAGGGTCGTTGGCATTAGGAAAAAATATATAATGCGACCACCTAGTTCAAAGTCTAGACGGTTGGATTAAAACAAAACTATAGCGTCCATACGGTGACCATTGGATTTACCATTTGTCGAACTGAATGAGTGTGTAGTTGCAACAGTTTTTATTAAATGTAAATATAATGTATCGCTCTCACGTGCCCAATAAAAACCAATACCTTTATGTCGCATTTCTGACAATGCTAACAAAGATGTTTATAACTAAACCAAGATAGACCATAACCTGTCGTTTCCAACGGGAACAACTGAGTCATAGTGGGCAGAACAAGCAAGGAGGTGGGCAGAGCCACGCAGGAGCTAGCGAGATTCTATTGGCGGGTTCTAGCATTATCTGCATATTTCCGTTAGGGAACGCCTACTATGTGAATTTCGTGTGCACAATAACTCCATTCGCCTTTGCGCACCTTCTAAACAATGCAATTTTTTCCCTCAAATTTATGCAAAGGGAAAAGTATACAACACTGCCCAACACTGCCCACTCTGTTCGTAATTGATTGTAGTTTTGGGAAGATAAAACTGTATTGAAATCAAATGTTTCATCGATGAGAACATTTGCAGAACATCGGCCAAAATCCATCTTATTCCATTTTCCCCCACGGCTCTCACTACCATATTTGGTGATGATTGGAAACACCAACCGGATGCTTCACATTTATACATCCAGTAAAATATCTGTGTCATTGTTCTATCTGTGATGCTAACATATTTTTCAGCCAAATCTCCGAGTTCAGCAACTCGATTGCTCAGCAGTTTAACAACACAGATGACTGCCTGCACCAGGCAGCATATCATAAGAAGAGGTTGAGAACAATCCTAGGCTGCTGTAGATATATGTTGGTATTCAAGCTGAGGTTAATCAATAAATGCATGCAGATAATTATTCGACATAGAAAATGGGTCGGCTGGTTGTAGTGAGCAGTTTCCGTTTTGAAAAACCAATGATTGTGGTTATGTTTAGATTAGCTAGGTAACAAGCTACATTCCAAATCCCAGGTGTGGACATGTTGAGTAAAAATTACTCTAGCTGGCTAAATTAGCTAACATTATACCAGTCAGATGGGAGCTAACGTTGACTAGCTTGGTTTTTGTATATAAAGCTAAAGTAATGTGTAAACTGCTGACCTCGACACTTGCGTGTAATCAGAGCACAAACCGCGCTTCAGGACTCCGTGGTCCCGTTCCCGGCTGAGCCGTTGTTGCTCCGTTTCCACTTCACAATAACAGCAGTTACAGTTGACCGGGGCAGCTCTAGCAGGGCAGAAATTTGACGAACTGATTTATGGGAAGGTGGGATCCTATGACAATGCCATGTTGAAAGTCACTGAGCTCTTCAGTAAGGCCATTCTACTGCTAATGTTTGCGTGGCTGTGGGATCGACTTTATGCAGCTGTCAGCAACGGGTGTAGCTGAAATAGTCGAATCCACTAATTTGAATGGGTGTCCACATACTTTTGTGTATATAGTGTACCTAGCAAACGGTAGGGAGCTCGTTAAATTCAAAGCCCCCCAGTTGGGAAACTGTCAAGCTGCTCACATTAAGCTACTTCGCTAGCTAGCTATCTACAATGATGGTCCTTCTTCCTACATTGTATTTTTCCTACATGTTGCTCTTTCCATCCGAATGCTCCCATATACACACATGTACTGTGCACACAAGCTCCCATTATGCCAACAGAAATGACTGGCAATGAAAACATATCTAATTGATGCGATACAAAAACAAGACAAGCTACATTCCTTGCCAAATCATGACAGCTTTTTCACAAATTCTAAAAGGAGAAGTAGGAGAATATGTGTTCCAAACACGAGCTGCTGTTTTGGAATAATACATGCTGAAATTGACTTTACTTAAGTTTAAGGTAGGATCAGTTATTGTCATGGTGGCGTAGCAAGTAGATCAGAATGCCATGACCCAATAGCTTGGGAGTTCAAATCTTTTTGGACGTGTTGAATAATAATTACTGTATAAATAAACATACTATATGTAGGTTGAAAACACTATGTTAAAAGCACTGTTTGTGTCAACATCCTTAAGGACACATATTCGTTTGTAGGGCATCACTTGTGAAATCTCATGTGAAAAAATATTCACGTGTAAAAGGTTATGCGATCACATGTGAAACTCAATGTGAAGTGTTCCAAAAACATGGTTTCACATGTGAAATAAATATAAAATCATGTGGGTTTTTTCGTAAGTGTTGTTTCAATATTACCAAAAAGGAATGCAGACAGGCTCAATAAACCTCTATATACGAGTGACTGTGTCCAACACACCACCCCCTGTTGTTATGTTAGGCACCTACTGACTAAAAAAAGATGTTATGAAATGTATATTCTCAATGATTTGTATTGCTATAAAAAAAAAAGCTTGAAACGGTAGTGGAATGGGTTAATGTCTTAGGCTGCGTTGACACAAGCAGCCCAATTCTGATATTTTTTTCTACTAATTGGTCTTTTGACCAATCACATCAGATATTTTCACATCAGATCTTTTCCAGAGCTAATCTATTTGGTCAAAATAGCAATTATTGAAAAAAATACCTAAATTGTAAACACAGCCCTAGAGTAGGAGCTCTCGCAATAATGTGATTTGTACTGCATACAAGCAATGGATTCTTCACACACTGCACTATGGCTGCCTTTACACAGGCAGCCCAATTCTGATCTTTTTCTGAATCTAATATAGTAGGTCAAAGCTGTGTGCTTGAAAACCTTGGTAGAGCATGGGTGAAGTAGCCATTGTGGCACTCATGTGAATTTTCTTTCTTTTTTTGGATTCAGACCAATGCCTACGTTTCACTTCAAATGTATTTTTTTTGTATTTAACAACCGTATGGATATGCATAATAAAGTTGACAGGATGAACAGCAGAGGGCACTAAAACTTCAAAATGTATCGCACATGCCCTGCTGAATGATCAAGACATGAATAAACATAACTCGACAGTAATCTCATTACCTGTACTTGTTGATTTAAGTCTGTCAACAAAATGGTACCTCTAGTGTTGACATGTTCACTTCTTGAGTTGCTCAGTTGTAACCAACATTCTGAAGAAATTAAGGGAAATTGTATAGTAATGCCAATGCCACATTTCAACACAGTATTCTGAGTGTCCTTAGAAAATCTTTATTTCTCCATTATCTTCTGTTTTTTCTTCTTTCTGTCTTTTGCCCCTCTATTCTTACCTCACATGAGAGTAGCATTTTTATATTTTTCTAAATACATTTTTTCTGAAGACCTCCTGAGATTACCACAAAACATTTCCGCTTGCAGCAGGACAAAGTAACGAAACTTTCGGGTCATATCAGAGTTCATCATTTATATTAATTACAACTCTATATCTGGATATATACAGAACAAAAATATAAACACAACATGTAAAAGTGTTGAAATAAAAGATCCCAGAAACATTCCATACGCATTAAAAGCTTATCTTGAACACACATTTGTTTATCTCCCTGTTAGTGAGTATTTATCTTTTGCCAAGATAATTCATCCACCCGACAGGTGTTGCATATCAAGAAGCTGATTAAAAAGCATGATCATTACACAGGTGCACCTTGTGCTGGGGACACTAAAAGGCCACTCTAAAATGTGCAGTTTTGTCACACAACACAATGCTACAGATGTCTCAAGTTTTGAGAGAGAATGGAATTGGCATGTTGACTGCAGGAATGTCCACCAGAACGTTTGCCAGAGAATTGAATGTTAATTTCTCTACCATAAGCCGCCTCCAATGTTGTTTTAGATAATTTGGCAGTACGTTCAACCGGCCTCATAACCGCAGACCACGTGTAACCAAGCCAGCCCAGTACCTCCACATGCGACTGCTTTACCTTCCGGGATTGTCTGAGACCAGCCACCCGGACAGCTGGTAAAGCTGATGAGTATTTCTGTCTTTATTAAAACCATTTTGTGGTTGGGAAAAAATCTTTCTGATTGGCTGGGCCTTGCTCCCCAGTGGGTGGGCCTGGCTCCCAAGCGGGTGGGCCTATTCCCTCCCAGGCCCACCCATGGCCGCGCCCTTGCCCAGTCATGTGAAATCCATAGATTAGGGCATAATGAATTTATTTAAATTGACTGATTTCCTTATATGAACTTTAACTCAGTAAAATCTTTGAAATTGTTGCATGTTGCATTTATATTTTTGTTCAGTATAAAATCAACTGGACAAAATCCGCTCTATTACCCCTGAATGAGGCAATGTGTAATTCACAGCTGCCCGCATACATTCCCAGAGTCCAGCATTTCTGCTACCTGGGGAAATAAAGCTATCCTTCTTTGCAATCAATTGTAAACTTCAACACCATCTTTAAAAGCATAGAGTCTGATTTCAAAAGATGGGAGCAAATCCCAAACTCTTTCCAGGCTTGAGTCTCCATAATTTAAATGAATATATTGTCAAGAATCCATTTTTATAGTTCCATAATCCCTCTTTCACCACCAGCAGGATATTGGGATAGGTTACATTCATCACTTGCCAAATTCATTTGGAAGATGAAACACCCTCGTATTAAATGTTCTACCATTCAGTGGGAAAAATGTGCTGGTGGCCAAAACCTCCAAAATTTCAAATTCTATTTATGGGCTTTTATTTTACACCCTGGTTAAATCCTGGTACAGCTTTAATCCTGGCGCCCCCTGGAGGAAAATCTAGTTTCCCCTCACAAACTCCAAGACATAATCCATTCTGATATTCCACTTAAATACTGCAAAGTAAAATTTGGTGATGTCACCAAGCAGGCCTAAACTCCATTGCACCTAAACAGTTTGACATTTCAGACGGTCTTTTCAAACAGCTCTTACCCTAAAAGGACATTATCATCATTTTCACAATTTTACAGTGTTATTTCAACCTCGTAGTGTGGAAATGTATATAAAACATAGGCAAGTCACATTTTTGACTGCACTGGGCTTTTACGAATGAGATAGATGAAGTGATCTTATACCTGCTTATACCTGCTCTGCTGTTGGCCCAGGAGGCCAGTCTGCTTGTGTGTCTTTATCTGTGGGGACAAGGGATTCTCACATATTTTTACTGCACTGAAAGTGTACATAACTGGGAATAGATAAACACTCAACTGTGATTGAGATCAAATGTTGCCGTCATTGAAGAGGATGCATCCTTTTGCAGCCTCACTTACGATGTCATCACTCTTCACTCCTAAAGTAAACCATAACCACGGACCCTCAAGGCATTGTCCTTCGGTGTGCTCCACCGTGGCCCCTTAGGTCTGTTTTTCCTCCACTTGTGGCCTCAGTGTTCCAGCTATTTTTAAGGAACGCTGACACTCAAGATTGTTCTCTGTGTCTAAGAGCGTGTGAATTACTTCTAGTTATTATGTCCATTTTCAAAGCGATTGTTCCAAATAGATCTATTGCATTTGGCAGTTAAGGGAGCACTTGTAAATCCCGAACAACAGAACTGCTAATTGTCACAGCCATGTCACAATTGCATGGCAATTATTTCAGAAGTTCTCTTGTCTCGTAATTGCAGCCCTCTAATGAAATCACGACATTGAAAAAACAAATAGGGCAATTTGGGGAAATCCATATCAATAAGGACACTTTACTAGACTGTCAGGAGAACTATACTCTGGGTTATGGGCTTAAAAAAAAGAAGACGTCTGTACCATGTCAGATACAGAGTTGCATCACCATATATTACACTTGATATACATCACAGAAGACTGAAACATAACAAAACTGTTTGACATAGAAACACCGGATTTTCGTCAGTTCCAAAAAATATGATTTTTATTAATTATGAAATGATGACAAATATGAATAACATTCCACACACGAGGCCAAAGAGGGCACTTTTAGTCATTGACTGCAGGAATGGGCTACAGTATGTATGTTCTCTCAGAGGAAGGAAGGCTACATGAAACATGTAGACTACATTTGCTCACTAAAAACCCTCATGGGAATAACACAGCCCTTAAACGTTGGTCTTTTTAGTCCGAAAATCAACAAGAGACTCTTTGTCATTCATGAAGCGTCTCAGAGTAGGAGTGCTGATCAGCCCCCCCCCCCCATCCATGCAATTTTATTCATGGTGATGTAAAAGGCTAAACTGATCCTAGATCGGCACACCTGAGAAGCTTTATGAACATCGGTATTTTGAGCTTTCCTCTAAGAAAACTCAATATGGAGACATGGTTATTGAGTCATTTCGGAGCCACATACTTCAGGTCTATCCTTCGTTTGTCTTCGTAGACATTTGCTCCTCTACCTGCACGACAGAGGGCCTGGTTCATTTGGTGGGAGCACCTTGTGAATCCATTTACATGTTCTTATCACATGGTGGAGGAAAAATATGATTTCAAGATTTTGCAGATGGAGAACTGACCGTACTCTTGAAGTAAGGTCTCTATTCAATCCGTATCATGGAAGTTCAGCGTTATTGAAGTTTAAAGGCAATGTCCCAGTGTCAGTGGAGACTCCTTTCAATGTAAACACTGCGTGTGTCGGCTCAATCGGAAATGACCCTTTACAATTTGATCCTGCAATCTGTAACTCTCCGGCGAAGCAGATTGAGTAGAGCCCTAAGATGCGTTTGAGTTAGTGCCATGCCTTGACAGATTCTCAGAGGTGTTGAGCCATTTCATCAAGGCTCTGAGAGTGCTTGTGTGCGGAGCTGGAGGAGTACTCTCAGGAATGTGAAAAAGCGTGAGGTGAAATATTAATTCACCAATCAGAAATATTAAAGACTCATGTGTGACAGCACACCAGAAAGGTATTTAATACCTTCTGAACATACAGCGAGATCCACGCATATTTTATCCAACTTGCCACAACTGAAGTTCCCTCTAGTAAAAGCAAAGTAATTCTATTCTAATGGATCATCTCCTTATCATGAGAGAGAAGGAAGAGAGAGCATAATGAAAACAATGACATTACTATAATAGAAAAAAGAACAGTGGCGACCCATCATTCATGTTTAGCTTCTTTTTGTTGTTGCCTGTTTTGCATGTTATTTTGGCATTAATACGTGCCTCTTTTTTTGCTTTTTGAGTAAGGCAGCTGCAAAATACAGGCGTTTCAGCCTAGCTCAGTGCTTTCTGTGGTGGTGGGGCAGCCAGCGGAAAATACGGAGCGTAGGGGTTGGTAATGTTCTCTAGTTGCGCCGTGATTGGCTCAGTGTTCTGTTATTCATGGGGACACCATGTCACCGCGAAATCTAAGGGTAGAGCTCGAATATTCAAGCCCCTTGGGTGCTGCCATAGAGTTACATTAGAAGTGCCCATCCAAGAAGGCTCAAGGTCATAGGTCACAGATAAAATGACGTCAAGTCACGTTATATCTACAGTAGCTTTGATTGGACTCATCATGTCAACATCATACTTTCAAAATCAATCTACTGGCAAATCCCTTTCAATCCTTGTCATATGAAGAGAAATAATGAAGAGAAATGATAGATACAACGTATCTGTGCTCATCGGCCATTGGACATAAACATTACACAACAAGTTGGAAATCGCAATTCAACATTGAGTGGTTTGGAAGGAAACAGTGGCTAACTGCAAGCACTCACTAGCCTGCTATTCAGTGGAGTGGATGTGTATTCCCAAGTTTGGGTTTAAGGGTCTCTTTACCAAGCTTAATACCTGTTTGGGATAGGGGGCAGCATTTTCACGTTCGGATGAAAAGCATGCCCAGAGTAAACTGCCTGCTACTCAGGCCCAGAAGCTAATATACAGTGCCTTGCGAAAGTATTCGGCCCCCTTGAACTTTGCGACCTTTTGCCACATTTCAGGCTTCAAACATAAAGATATAAAACTGTATTTTTTTGTGAAGAATCAACAACAAGTGGGACACAATCATGAAGTGGAACGACATTTATTGGATATTTCAAACTTTTTTAACAAATCAAAAACTGAAAAATTGGGCGTGCAAAATTATTCAGCCCCTTTACTTTCAGTGCAGCAAACTCTCTCAAGAAGTTCAGTGAGGATCTCTGAATGATCCAATGTTGACCTAAATGACTAATGATGATAAATACAATCCACCTATGTGTAATCAAGTCTCCGTATACATGCACCTGCACTGTGATAGTCTCAGAGGTCCGTTAAAAGCGCAGAGAGCATCATGAAGAACAAGGAACACACCAGGCAGTTCCGAGATACTGTTGTGAAGAAGGTTAAAGCCGGATTTGGATACAAAAAGATTTCCCAAGCTTTAAACATCCCAAGGAGCACTGTGCACTGCCTGCTACCCTGTCACAGATGCTAATATATGCATATTATTAGTAGATTTGGATAGAAAACATTCTGAAGTTTCTAAAATTGTTTGAATTATGTCTGTGAGTATAACATAACTCATATGACAGGCGAAAACCTGAGACAAATCCAACCAGGAAGTGGGAAATCTGAGGTTTGTAGTTTTGCAACTAATTGCCTATCGAATATACAGTGTCTATGGGGTCATATTGCACTTCCTAAGGCTTCCACTATATGTCAACAGTCTTTAGAACGTTGTTTCAGGCTTCTACTATGAAGAGGGAGAGAATGAAAGCTGTTTCAACCAGAGGTCTGGCAGAAGACCATGAGCTGATCATGCGTGCGCCCGTGAGAGCGACCTGCGTTCCATTGCATTTCTAAAGACAAAGGAATTCTCCGGTTGGAACATTATTGAAGATTTATGTTAAAAACATCCTAAAGATTGATTCTATACATCGTTTGACATGTTTATACGAACTGTAATATAACTTGAGCTTTTCGTCTGAACTTTCGCCTGGACTTGCCCGCGCCTCGTGAGTTTGGATTTGTGAACTAAACGCTCTAACAAAAGGAGGTATTTGGACATAAATGATGGACTTTATCGAACAAAACAAACATTTATTGTGGAACTGGGATGCATTCTGATGAAGACCATCAAAGGTATCAAAGGTAAGTGAATATTTATAACACTATTTCTGACTTTTACTGATTCCACAACATGGCGGCTATCTGTATGGCTTGTTTTTGTGTCTGAGCGCCCTACTCAGATTATTGCATGGTTTTCTTTTTCCGTAAAGCTTTTTTGAAATCTGACACAGCGGTTGCATTAAGGAGAAGTATATCTATAATTATGTGCATAACACTTGTATCTTTTATCAAAGCTTATGATGAGTATTTCTGTAAATTGATGTGGCTCTCTGCAAATTCGCAGGATGTTTTCGAGGCACAACATTACTGAACATAACGGGCTAATGTAAACTGAGATTTTTGGATATAAATATGAATTTTATCGAACAAAACATACATGTATTGTGTAACATGAAGTCCGACTAGTGCCATCTGATGAAGATCATCTAAGGTTAGTGATTCATTTTATCTCTGTTTCTGCTTTTTGTGACTCCTCTCTTTGGTTGGAAAATGGCTGTATGTGTTTTTGTGACTAGGCTCTGACCTAACATAATCATATGGTGTGCTTTCACTGTAGAGCCTTTTTGAAATCAGACACGATGGGTAGATTAACAAGAAGTTAAGCTTTAATTTGGTGTATTGCACTTGTGAAAGTATGAAAGTTAAATATTTCCCAAAAATATTTTTGAATTTCGTGCACTGCCTTTTCAGCGGATGTTGAATGTTTATGTTTATCCTTATAACAAGTTAAAAGGATAAACATTCAACATTGGCCATGCTGTCAATCCAGCATGACTTCTGCCCTGCTCAAAACAACTGGAAACTCAGAACTGGGAAATCTCAGACTTCAGTGAGTTCAAAAAAACTGGGAACTCAGGAAAAAGCAAGCTCCAACTGGGAAAATACGTTTTGAAAGGTAATCCATCTCCCCTCATAATTTTGCCTACTGTTCTGACTTGGTGGTGCACATGCAGGCTATAGCCTGTTTTAGAGAAACATAATAATCAAATATTGTAAGAGCTTTCATTGTCCGCTTATATGCTCCCTTTATTTATCCTACTGTTCTGACTTGGGGTACAGGGAGAATACTGTAAGAACGGCCCATGTTCTGAATTCTGTCGCAGTACATTTCCAAAGTGCTGAACAAATAGTTTATATTGACTACGTCCGTCCTGTCTTAATTGAAATTATGGATAGTAAATAAAATGCGGTAATTGAAATTTATAACAAAAATCCAAGTGTTTTTGGGGGCGCACACATCAAACAAACATACACAGACACAGACACAGACACAGACACACACACACAGACGGTGGCTGTGGCGGCAGGTGCAGTGATTTGGTACTTTTGATCTGTCCTCAGCCCACCTTCCTACTATGACACTGTGTACTGAACAGCCTTTGATTCATTTGTCTCCAGGCTATTTCTGGGCTTCATCTTTTCTCCTTTTAATGTTGTTTTACACCGGCTATCTGGTAAACACACACTTGACCAGACGTGCTCAGAGTATGTTCATCAGAATGATCAGAAGGAGTATATTACTGGACACACGTCAAAGGATCTGGGTTAAGCATGAAGCATAGGCAAACAGAAAAGGACCAGCACAATATTGTACAAAGGTTGCAATTATATACCTACCCATGAAGTAAAGTCCATACAATGCCAAGTCCATACATACAGTACAGATTATATGCTGGTTAACTGAGGTGATCATTTTGCATGACTAGGAAGCTGAGACCCGAACAGAGCTGAGGAGAAGGGCCATTGTGCCAAAAGCAGCCCATACACAAAGCACTGATCCACTTTCTTTCAGCACCTGTCTGTTTTGGAAAGAAAACAAATACTTGGTTGGATGGCCATCAAAAGCCCTGCAACTTATCCAGAACGCTGCAGCCGGCCTGGTGTTACACCTTCACAAGTTCTCTAATGTCACCCTGCTCCTCCACACACTCCACTGGCTTCCAGTTGAAGCTCTCATCCACTACAAGACCATGGTACTTGCTTACGGAGCAGCAAGATGAACTGCCCCTACCTACCTTCAGGCTATGCTCAAACCCTACGCCCTAACCCGAGCACTCCGTTCTGCAACTTCTGGTCTCTTGGCCCTCCCACCCCTACGGGAGTGCAGCTCCTGCTCAGCTCAGCCCAGCCCAAGCTCTTCTCTGTCCTGGCATCCCACTGGTGGAACCAGCTTCCCCCTGCAGCTAGGATAGCAGAGCCCCTGTCCATCTTCTGAAAACTTCTGAAACCCTACCTCTTCAAAGACTGTCTTAATAATATTTTCTTAAACTGAAAGTCCCCAAAATCTGGAATTAGAATATATATTTTTTAATATGTTTACATTACTTATTTAATTGATTTCCCACTGTTTTATAAGTCAGAAGACAGACATCTAGACCTTGCTAGAACGATGTCAACGTCCTGTCAAATACACGTATATATGCCTCCCTCCAGTGCTTGGCTGCATCATTACATCCATTTATATAACTTCACTGCAACATTACGTCAAAGGGGTGGTCCTTTGAAAAACATTTAACCAGCTCAACTGCATCATGGCACAGACATGGCAAAGCATCCTGAATTTGTCTCGAGCAGGCAGATATAAATACATTACTTTCATAGCTCTTACAATAAAGAATGTGATCTACACACACCCTAAAATAAGTAAATCATTTATTTTGTTTGGAGGTCAAACATTTGTTTTATGTCGGAGGCAGACACAATTGCATATGCTCACAATGACAAAATGTAGCCTTTTACATAGCCTTTCTCCCCTTGTCTATAGGAGGGTCGCACCAGGTTTAAATGGCCCAAATGTTGATTTAGAAATTCACAAATTTGACAGATGTTTACTATCACTAATGTCATGATATGTTTGGGACACACACACACACTACTACATGAATAAAAATATTGGCCTCTTTCTAGATTGATGACTAAAACCATAGTGACACAGTGCAAAACGTCTGTCAGTTCAACTTTAACCCCAAAAGCACCCCCCTTGCACCCCTCCTCAACCCCCCAAATAAGCAAACAACACAATACAATACAATACAACACAATACAATACAATACAAATCAATACAAAAAAAGAAAAGCCTTTCGTGATCTAAAACTCACACTTGACTTTTATCCCACTTACTAGCTCTGACTTTGCTGATAGCTATTTTATTGAAGGAAAAATGTACTTACTATGACTGTGATACAGTACTTGGTCGTCCCACCTAGCTATCTTAAGGTGAATGCACTTAACTGTAAGTCGCTCTGGATAAGAGCGTCTGCTAAATGACAAAAAAAATAAAAAATGGCTTCAGTTGACCAAATACTGGCCGAGCCAAAAATAACCTCTTACGTACAAGATGGCTCTCTGATGGTGTGGATGGTAGTGGTGTGTGTGTATGTGCTTCTCCCCAGAGCCACAAACAACCGTCTGGTTTCAGATGGCACCCCCATGTGCAACTGTCAGAATCTATGTGATTATAGCTTTTCTCAATATCCTTGACATATCTACTATGTTGTTACTACTGTATATTGCCATGTTTTATTTAAAGATGCAATATGCAGAAATTGCTCTCTCATTCCCTGTTGTGTCGTCTGCAAACTTGATGATTGAGTTGGAGGCGTGCTTGGCCACGCAGTCATGGGTGTACAGGGAGTTCAGTGTGATTATAGCTTTGCTCAATATCCTTGAAATATCTACCCTATTGAAATATTCACAACACTGTCTGTGAGGGTGGTCCATTTCAGTTTGTCAGTGAGGTGTATGCCAAGGAACTTGAAGCTTTCCACCTTCTCCACTGCGGTCCCGTCAATGTAGATAGGTGGGTGCACCCTCTGCGGTTTCCTGAAGTCCACGATCATCTCCTTTGTTTTGTTGACGTTGAGTGAGAGGTTGTTTTCTAGGCACCACACTCCCAGAGCCCTCACCTCCTCCCTGTAGGCTGTCTTGTCATTGTTGGTAATCAAGCCTACTACTGTTGTGTCGTCTGCAAACTTGATGATTAAGTTGGAGGCATGCTTGGCCAAGCAGTCATGGGTGAACAGGGCATACAGGAGGGGGCTGAGAGGCACCCTTGTGGGGCCCCAGTCTTGAGGATCAGTGGAGTGGAGGTGATGTTTCCTACCTTCACCACCTGGGGGCGGCCTGTCAGGAAGTCCAGGACCCAGTTGCACAGGGCGGGGTTCAGACCCAGGGCATCGAGCTTAATGATGAGCTTGGTGGGTACTATGGCGTTGAATGTTGAACTATAGTAAATAAACAGCATTCTTACATAGGTATTTCTCCTGTCCAGATAGGGCGGTGTGCAGAGTGGTGGCGATTGCATCGTCTGTGGGTTTATTAGGGTGGTAAGCAAATTGAAGTGGGTCTAGGGTGTCAGGTAAGGTAGAGGTGATATGATCCTAAACTAGTCTCTCAAAGCACTTCATGATGACAGAGGTGAGTGCTACGGGGCGATAGTCATTCAAACCTGTTGAGGCTAGGGGGCAGCATTTTCACTTTTGGATGAAAGGTGTGCCCAGAGTAAACGGCCTCCTACTCTTTCCCAGATGGGAATATATGCATATTATTATTACTGGTGGATAGAAAACACTCTGAAGTTTCTAAAACTGTTTGAATTATGTCTGTGAGTATAACAGAACTCATATGGCAGACAAAAACCTGAGAAGAAATCCAAACAGGAAGTGAGAACTCAATTTAGAAAACAGTGCCATTGGATGTCACCTTAGATATGGATGAGAATGCACTTCCTAGGGCTTCCACAAGATGTCACTGTCTTTAGATTCTGGTTGAATGATTCTACTATAAAGGAGGGGCTCATAATAGCTCTTTGAGTGGGTGGTCTGGCAGAAAGCCTCGTCTCATTACGCGTGGTCACGAGAGAGTGTTCTTGCGTTCCAATGGGTTTCTTCAGACAATGAAATTCTCCGGTTGGAACCTTATTGCTGATTAATGTTTAAAACATCCTAAATATGGATTGCATACATCATTTGACTTGTTTCTACGACCTGTAACGGAACTTTTAGAGTTTTTGTCTGGAGGAATTGCTTGTGCTTTTTGAGGATTGAATGCTGGGCTGAACAAGCTAACAACAAGTGGCTAAATGGTGGGCTTTATGGAACTTTATTGAACAAGTCATATATTGTCGAACTGGGATTCCTGGAACTGCCTTCTGATGAAGATATTCAAAGGTAAGTGAATATTTATAGTGTTTTTTGTAGCTTCTGTTGACGCCAAAATGGCGGCTATTTCTTTGGGTTCTGAGCGCCATTCTCAGATTAATCTTTTTCCATAAAGTTAAAAAAAAAATCTGACACAGCGGTTGCATAGAGGATACGTTTATCTTTAATTCTGTGAATAACACTTGCATCTTTTAGCAATGTTTTATTGTGAGTATTTCTGAAAAATCACCGGATGTTTTGGAATCAAAACATTACTGCACGTAACGCGCCAATGTGAACTGAGATTTTATATATATATATATATATATATATATATATATATATATGCACATTATTGAACAAAACACACAATACATGTATAACATGTTGTCCTATGAGTGTCATCTGATGGAGATAATCAAATGTTAGTGATTAATTTTTATCTATATTTATGCTTTTGTGACTGTGAAAAATTGCTGTGTGTGTCTTTGAATTTGGTGGTCATCTGACATAAATATATGTTGTGTTTTCGCTGTAAAACATTAAAAAAATCGGACACGATGGGTAGATTAACAAGATGTTTATCATTTGCTGTATTGGACCTGTTAATGTGTGAAAGTTAAATATTTCTAAAGAATATTTTTTTCAGCTGAATGGGAGGGGGTGTTCCCTTTAGGGAACTCCTTGTGCCCCCCTAACCCCATCAGGTTTTAAATTCAGTTACCTTTGCCTTCTTGGGTACAGGAACAATGGTGGCCATCTTGAAGCATGTGGGGACAGCAGACTGGGATAGGGAGAGATTGAATATGCCCGTAAACACACCAGCCAGCTGGTCTGCGCTCTGAGGACGCGGCTAGGGATGCTGTCTGGGCCGGCAGCCCTGCGAGGGGTTAACAGGTTTAAATAGTTTACTCATGTCAGCTACGGAGATGGAGAGCCCACAGTCCTTGGTAGCAGGCCGCCTCGGTGGCACTGTGCTATCCTCAAAGCGTGCGAAGAATGTCTTTAGCCTGTCCGGAAGCAAGACGTTGGTCTCAGCGACGTGGCTGGTATTCCTTTTGTAGTCCGTGATTGTCTGTAGTCCCTGACACATACATCTCGTGTCTGAGCCGTTGAATTGCGACTCCACTTTATCTCTATACTGATGTTTATAGCCTGGTTCCTCTCTAGGTTTCTTCCTAGGTTTAGGCCTTTCTAGGGAGTTTTTCCTAGGGAGTTTTTCCACCGTGCTTCTACACCTGAATTGCTTGCTGTTTGGGGTTTTAGGCTGGGTTTCTGTACAGCACCTTGAGATATCAGCTGATGTACGAAGGGCTATATAAATCAATTTGACTGGATTTGATGTTTAGCTTGTTTGATTGCATAACTACACTGTTTATATTCTGCCATATTACCAGTCGCCTTGCCATGGTTAAATGCGGTGGTTCGCACTTTCAGTTTTGCGCGAATGCTACCATCTTTCCACGGTTTCTGGTTAGGGTAGGTTTTAATTGTCCCAGTGGGTACCACATCTCCTGTACACTTCCTTATAAACTCAGTCACCATATCCGTGTATGGGTCTAGATTATTTCGCAAGCTACCCGGAACATATCCCAGTCCAAGTGATCAAAACAATCCTGAAGCGTGGATTCCGATTGGTCAGACCAGCGTTGAATAGTATGAAGCACGGCACTTCCTGTTTGAGTTTCTGCCTATAGGACAGGAGGAGCAAGATGGAGTCCTGGTAAGATTTGCCGTAAGGAGGGCGGGGGAGGGCTTTGTATGCATTCCGGAAGTTGGAATAGCAATGGTCGAGAGTCTTAGTAGCGCAAGTAGGACAGTCGATATGTTGATAGAACTTCGGCAGCCTCGTCCTCGGATTTGTTTTGTTAAAATCCCCAGCTACAATAAATGCAGCCTCAGGATATGTGGTTTCCAGTTTGCATAAAGTGCAGAAAAGTTATTTGAGGGCCGCCGAGGTTTCAGCTTTGAGGGAGGATGTAAACGGCCGTGGCAATGACGGAGGAGAATTCTCTTGGGAAATAATATGGTCGGCATTTAATTGTGAGATATTCTAGGTCTGGTGAACAAAAGCACTTGAGTTCCTGTACGCTCCTAGAATTACACCATGAGGCGTTAATCAGGAAACACACCCCTCCGCCCTTCTGCTTCCCGGAGAGATATTTATTCCTGTCTGAGCAATGTACTGAGAATTCTTCTGGCTTTATCGTCTCCGACAGAGTATCCCGAGAGAGCCATGTTTCCGTGAAACAAAGTATGTTACAGGCCCCGAGGTCTCTCTGGAAAGAAATCCTTGCTCTAAGCTCATCAACTTTGTTATCCAATGATTAATCGGAGGATGGTGCGCTCACCTCCTAAGTCGAACCAGCAGGCCGCCTCGAGTGCCTCTCCTCCGCCGGTGATGTTTTGGGTCGGCCTCTGGAATAAGTTAAATTGCTCTGGGGATAGTGACCAAAGGATCTGCTCCAGAGAAGCAGTATTCCTGGTCGTAATGCAGGTAGTTCTGGTGAGTTACCGCCGCTCTAATGTCCAATAGTTCTTCCCGGCTAATAATGTAAAAAATATTACATTAAAAAACGAAATAATGCAAAGTTTTCTAAGAGCTAGTCGTGATGCTGCCATCTCCGTTGGCACCATCTTATTTTGGTTGAAAACAAACTGATTTCAATAGACCCAGGTGGGACTTGAACCCACAATCCCCAACTCCAGAGGCTGATGCCTTATCCATTAGGCCACTGGGCCAATGTCTGCTACTTCTTGATCTCGTGTTGCCCACAATTAAACTTCCTTGTTTATTTCTATTTCCATGTTATTGCAAAGCAGAGACGTCACTAGAGATTCATGGATAGGGGGGCTAAGTCTCTTTTAAGGGGGACTGGGCATGCTCCCCAAGGATTTTTTTAAAGCCCCCAAAATGTATTTTCATCATATATTTTTAAAGTTACAATGGGTGTAAAATCTATCAAAATAATATTATTTTTGGTCAAGGTTGGCTAAAATTATACCTGTCTCATAGTTTGTGTGTAATGAACACGATGGGAGACAGAGAGCTGGTTTCAAGGTCAGGGTGCAGGAGGTGTTTATTGGTAAAGGACCACAGGAGGAGGCAGGTAGCTGGGTCCAGTGGCAGGCAGAAGGTCCAAAAAGGCAACAGTACAGGCAGGGAAAACGCTAGCAATGTCATCCAGAAGATCAGGCAATAGGTTGATAACAGGAAATCCGAACAGGCAAAAGGTGTCGTTAATGAGGCAGGCCAAAACTATCATACACGGGAGGATTACATTACGGGAAAAACAGAGCTCTGAATAGAAGTGTGTCACAAAGAAGCAATACCTCACAATGATGTGGTGCAAAGAATGGAACTGAATAGTGTGTTATAATGACATACAGGTGTGTAAACAGGTGATCAGAATTCAGGTGATTGGGATCTGGAGAGTGAGCTGTCTTCAGAGGATCTACGTGTTTAAGAGAGTGAGTTGGAAGCAGAAATTACATTGTGTTAGACACTGATCTAATATGACTTACTAAAATTTTCTCCAAAGAAATTAAAGTGCACTCTGTCCCCATCCATCCATCCAACAACAAAAGGCACAAAAATGGCTGTACTATGTAGCCAAACATACTTTTGGATTTTGTTTTGAGAGAGAGAGAGAGAGAGAGAGAGAGAGAGAGAGGAGAGGAGAGGAGAAAGAGAGAGATGCAGGTCATGTTATAGCATTAGAAAAAAACAGTATCATCCACAAAGGGGCAAAACAAAATTCAACTAATGAGAGAAATAAAATAAAAAAAACTGAAAAATAATTAGGAATAAAATCTGATAAAAAAAGTAAGATCCCAAACAAATATTATAACCTCTATTAAGGAACTGCTCCTCCTGCTTCTCTCGTTTGATGCTTATTTTGTGGGTGGACACATCAAAGTGTACCTCCTATTTTTAAAGGTGGCAAAGCGGTCAATGACACTATTGTAGCTTAGTGGCCCAAACACTTCACCCTCAATGGACATGACTGCAAGACTTGCAAGCCTTTTTTGACCCATTGTCTTCCGCAACCAGGAGTGCAGCCGGCGCAGTGCACTAAAGGACCTCTCACAGGAGCAGCAGATCACAGGAATTGTGAGGGCAACTTGAATGATTTCCTTCAGACAAGGAAACACATCATCATCCAGGAGGTTATGCACAGCAAGCAAATCTTTGGGAGGACGTCCAGCCTCTCTTTTCTGGGCAAGAAAGTTTCTGGCCCCCAACATCTCTAGTGTTTTAACCTCAATACCATAGTGCTCGGCAAACTCAGTTAAGCATCATGTATCTAGGATGGGTTTTATTTGTGTTGGGTTTGCATGCCTGTATGCCTTTGAGGCGACCTGCATCTACAGTCGAGAATCCATATCGTCCAGGCAGGGGAGCAACAACTCTGTTTTCATTGTTTGGGAACATGACAATTCTGTACCTAAACCCAAGGAGGTCTCCACCACAAAATCTCCCATTTTTCTTTGTTTGCTATTTCTTGCTGCATCTGCCTCTGGAATATTGTGAATTTCACAGAGTGCTTTGGTTCTGTCATAAAGTTCTGTGGCAAATGCATCTGTGCGTTTGCCTATCAGTGTGTCACATACAGCTTGTTTGCCGAAACAAGCTTCTGCCAGGTCTACCGTCTCTTTCTGGAGGAACTTGTGTAGTCCCTCAGTTACAGAAAGATAAGACTGAAACATCAGTAGCAAATACAAGGTGGAGAACTGATGAAGCTTTGCTCTCAGACCAACAGCCATGGGGGATCCAATGGCAGATAGACAATCAAAAACAGCCGTTATTAAAGTGTCTAGGACTGCATTTATGGACCGCAGCTGGCATGCCCAGCGAGTGTTTGAGAGCTGTACAAGTTCAGCTGATGCTATTCCAAGTTTGAACTTGTGGTGGTTAACTCGGGAGGTACTGAAAAACTAATACACATTCTCCAAGAAATTGAAAAACTCAGCATCCTCCGGAATAGCCCTGCAAGTATGACACAACATCAAATTAATCTCATGAGCATAGCCATGTACATGAATTGCCTCCGGATGCAGCACTCTGAAATGTGCTCGCACACCTCCTTTGGACCCACTCATGACATCTGCACCATCATAGTGCAACCCACTTTAGGCCTGCGACCCCTCTCATTTGGAGCTGCTGTTGCAACTCATTTGCTATCGATTGGGCATCAAATGACTTGTGCTAGTAAAAGCTTCTTAACTGTCCCCTCTGTCACATACAGTTGAAGTCGGAAGTTTACATACACTTAGGTTGGAGTCATTAAAACTTGTTTTTCAACCACTCCACAAATTTCTTGTTAACAAACTATAGTTTTGGCAAGTCGGTTAGGACATCTACTTCATGCATGACACAAGTCATTTTTCCAACAATTGTTTACAGACAGATTATTTCACTTGTTTAAAGGAACAGTTGTTTAAAGGCAAGCTGTTTAAAGGCACAGTCAACTTAGTGTATGTAAACTTCTGACCCACTGGAATTGTGATACAGTGAATTATAAGTGAAATAATCTGTCTGTAAGCAATTGTTGGAAACATTACTTGTGTCATGCACAAAGTAGATGTCCTAACCGACTTGCCAAAACTATAGTTTGTTGACAAGAAATGTGTGGAGGGGTTGAAAAGCAAGTTTTAATGACTCCAACCGAAGTATATGCATATTCCCAACTTCAACTGTATGTTCTGTGAGCCATGAGAATGATGAGAGAACAAGGAGAACAATGGCAGTGTATGCATTTGATAGTGTCCTCACATTGTGCCGGGAGAATCATTAACCTTTTCCTCATAGAAATTCACCATATTGGCAATAACCGGCCAAGATGACACAATCTTCTTTTTTATCCTAGAACATTCTGCTGTGTCCAGTAGTCGGCTGTTGTTCAAGCAATGTTCAGTGGGGCAGACACTCAGCCCTCAGTATTATTTACTCTTAGTCATTCCAAATATTGAGCCCAGTCGATCGGTTACATAATACAGGGTATAACTCATATAATGGTTGTAGTTCAATCACATTTCAGTGGATGGGACAGGTTAATCATTAGGAACAGAGGCTTTAGCCAACTCCATCATTACATCACTCAGCCACCAGGACTTGAGGGAATTGAGCTTGACTGACTGGTCCTACACCAGAAGACCAGTGACACCAGTGACACCAATTTACCTTGTGTTGGGCTGTCACGTCTACACGGCTGGAGGTGTGAAAAACAGCTGTATGAAACCAGACAGTACAGCCAGGTATAACATCAGGTACACAACAACAACAACAACAACAACAAACACAGGTACACACTCTCGGTCTGGTATCTCCACATTCAGAGAGCCATCTTGTATGTGATTTTTGGCTTGGCTGGTCTTTGCTGGATTGTCGCGATTGAGCTGAATAGGTTTTACTGCACATGTTTAACCTAATCCCAATATGCCCCCCTCCGTAAAGATTTTATCAGCTGGTGACTTGGGAGGATCATTTGCAAAGCACGCAGTGTGGGTAATATATCCTAAGGAATAAAGTTATGTCCACTATATTTCCTTATCACACAGATTAAATTAGCAATAAAACAGATCCATGCCCAAACATCTTACTTTTTAATGGTCATTTAATTATTCATTAGTTCTCATGAGCATTTTCTTCTAATTCAATCAATGATTCATGAATAATGTTATTACGTTGTCATAGATCTAGGTTGTTTTTTTTGTGCACTCAGGAGGGCCCACATTTCCTCTTGAAATGGAAGCTACCAACCAACCCACTTGCAGCACTTGTCTCAGCAATGTCAAGGACTTTCAGACTGCCAGGTTGGGCCAGCACCTTTAGAAGTGGAAGGCACCCACTGTTAACTGCTTGGACACCCACAGATGACCGTGACCAAATAATGGAGCCTTTAGGGATATAGTGTAATCAGTAGACATTACTCATGCAATTACCCTGGTGCTTGCCTACAGAGCAGCAAATGAAATTGCCCATCCCTACCTTCAGGCTATGCTCAAACCCTGTTCTGCCACCCCATTTAACAACACAAGTCAGTTAAGAATAAATCTTTATTTACAATGACAGCCTACCAAGGAACAGTGGGTTAACTGACTTGTTCAGGGGCAGAAGAACAGATTTTTACCTTGTGAGCTCAGGGATTCAATCCAGCAACATTTCAGTTACTGGCCCAACGCTCTAACCACTAAACTACCTGCCGCCCCATAAACCTGGGCTTATCTTTTCCTACTAGCCTTGACTTTGCTGATAACTTCTTTATTGAGAAAAAGTTTACTTAATATGACTATGATATGTGGTAGACTCCCCTAGCTATATTAAGATGAATGCACTAACAGTAAGGCACTCTGGCTAAGAGTGTCTGCTAAATGACTAAAATGTCAAACGTAGATGATGGGGTGAATCATATGAATCGCACATCTCAAAAGTGCAAAGCATGTGGAGAGGAGTGGTTGAGTGGTACCTCTCCTGGCACATATAACATCTATGATTCTGTGCTGGTGACTGTGGTTCAAAGCCTGCCCTTTTCTCTGTTTTTCTCACCTGCATGTATCCCATCTGATTTCTTCCCTGTCAAAATAACATAAATATGTTTTTCAGTCGGCCATATCATAAAAGGTGTTTGTTGTGTTGGTCCTGTTTTCATCATACAGTACTGGACATTTGAACTGGAACAGCCAGATGCATGAATATAAATTGTGCTATAAAAACACTGGGATCTTTTTACTGGTTATAGTGAGCCATCAACAGCAGACAGCTGCTGTGAGATGGCGAGTCAGGGGGGAGCACGGTGGGGGTGGGATGTGTGTGTGCGACCGACTCTGTGTGTTTTGGACCATAAATATACCTGCAGTCAGTGAGGAAGAAGGGTTTCTCTGGCTGCAGAAAAAAGGAGCCTGCTCTAGATGGATCCAATCCACCGCTGAGTCTATCTGTATCCCAAATGACACCATTTCCCCTATGTACTGTACACTCTTAGAAAAAAAGGTGATATCTAGAACCTAAAAGGGTTCTTCGGCTGTCCTCATATGAGAACCCTTTGAAGAACCATTTTGGGTTCCAGGTAGAACCCTTTTGGATTCCAAGGAGAACCCTTTCCATAGAGGGTTCTACACGGAACCCAAAAGGGTTCTATCTGAAACCAAAAACAGTTCTACCAGGAACCAAAAAGAGTTCTCCTATGGGGACAACTGAAGAACCGTTTTGGAACCTTTTTTTCTAAGAGTGTAGTGTACTACATTGGATCAGGGCCCATAAGGCTCTAGCCAAAAGTAATGCCCTATATAGGGAATCGGGTACTAGTTGGGACACAGAGCATGTCTCTAATACTGCTGAGGATTATGGAAATCCTTTACCCCCACTCATCTCGTTACACGGATGGAACAGGCAGAAGAAGATACAACTTTTTCAGAAGCCCAGGACTGATTATTTTCAACAACTGCCAACAGGCGTCCATACCAGATAAATCCATGAGAATCCACTATATGACTGAGCATTAGGACACAGAAGAAATGTTAAGACTGCAATCTTGGGTGCTATTTCAAACTAACAAAATAATCCCATTTGATACTGTATATGCATAATTGTATTGCATATCTGTTGCACAAATCAAAGGCCAATCATGCTCATTAATCATGCAAACGATTGAGAGCTCGGCAAGAGGACATGATCAACACGAAAAAATGACAGAAATTGCACTTTTTCTAGCCCACTGATTCTTTGTCCAACAACCAGGTTCAACCTCACAAGCTCACAACATGACTGTACTGCTCAGGTATTGTAAGAGACAGGCTTATGTGAAGTAGCCACAGGCTAGCAGCGCTACTGTAGCCTAGCACCTGGGTTCAAAGACTATTTGAAATATTTCAAATACTTTTAGCATTTGTTCTAGTCTGTCAGATGGGCAGGGTTTGTACTTGTAACTATTCTATTGATTCTATTGATTGTGGGGGGACAGTGCACATAGTCTGGGTAGCCATTTGATTAGATGTTCAGGAGTCTTATGGCTTGGGGGTAGAAGCTGTTTAGAAGCCTCTTGGACCTAGACTTGGTGCTCTGGTACTGCTTGCCGTGCGGTAGCAGAGAGAACAGTCTATGACTACAGTGGCTGGGGTCTCTGACAATTTTTAGGGCCTTCCTCTGACACCGCCTGGTATAGAGGTCCTGGATGGCCGGCGGCTTAGACCCAGTGATGTACTGGGCCGTACGCACTACCCTCTGTAGTGCCTTGAGGTCAGAGGCCGAGCAGTTGCCATACCAGGCAGTGATGAAACCAGTCAGGATGCTCTCGATGGTGCAGCTGTAGAACCTTTTGAGGATCTGAGGCCACATGCCAAATCTTTTCAGTCTCCTGAGAAGGAATAGGTTTTGTCGTGCCCGCTTCACGACTGTCTTGGTGTGCTTGGACCATGTTCGTTTGTTGGTGATGTGGACACCAAGGAACTTGAAAATCTCAACCTGCTCCAAACCTGCTCCACTGCAGCCCCATCGATTAGAATGGGGGCATGCTTGGTCCTCTTTTTCCTGTAGTCCACAATCATCTCCTTTGTCTTGATCATGTTGAGGGAGAGGTTGTTGTCCTGGCACCACACTGCCAGGTCTCTGACCTCCTCCCTATAGGCTGTCTCGTCATTGTCGGTGATCAGGCATACCACTGTTGTGTCATTGGCAAATTCAATGATGGTGGTGGATTTGTGTCTGGCCGTGCAGTCATGAGTGAACAGGGAGTACAGGAGGGGACTGAGCACACACCCCTGAGGGGCCCCTGTGTTGAGGATCAGCGTGGCTTATGTGTTGTTACCTACCCTTACCACCTGGGGGCGGCCTGTAAGGAAGTCCAGGATCCAGTTGCAGAGGGAGATGTTTAGTCCCAGGGTCCTTAGCTTATTGATGAGCTTTGAGGGCGCTATGGTGTTGAACGCTGAGCTGTAGAATAGCATTCTCACATAGGGGTTCCTTTTGTCCAGGTGGGAAAGGGCAGTGTGGAGTGCAATAGAGATTGCATCGTCTGTGGATCTGTTGGGGCGGTATGCAAATTGGAGTGGGTCTAGGGTTTCTGAGATGATGGTATTGATGTGAGCCATTTCAAAGTACTTCATGGCTACAGACGGTTGGTAGTCATTTATGTAGGTTACCTTAGTGTTCTTGGGCACAGGGACTATGGTGGTCTGCTTAAAACATGTTTGTATTACAGACTCGGACAGGGAGAGGTTGAAAATGTCAGTGAAGCCAGTTGGTCAGCGCATGCTCGCGGTGCACGTCCTGGTAATATGTCTGGCACTGCGGCCTTGTGAATGTTGACCTGTTTAAAGGTCTTACTGCGGAGAGCGTGACCACACAGTCTTCTGCAACAGCTGGTGTGCTCATGCATGTTTCAGTGTTATTTGCCTCGAAGTGAGCATAGAAGTAGTTTAGCTCATTTGGTAGGTTCGTGTCACTGGGAAGCTCTTGGCAGTGCTTCGCTTTGTAGTCTGTAATGGTTTGCAAGCCCCGCCACATCCGACGAGCGTCAGAGCCAGTGTTGTACAATTTGATCTTAGTCCTGTATTGACGCTTTGCCTGTTTGATGGTTCGTCGTAGGTCATAGTGGGATTTCTTATAAGCTTCCGGGTTAGGGGTATGTACGTTCGGTCACTGTGGGGACGATGTCATCAATGCACTTATTGATGAAGCCAATGACTGATGTGATGTACTCCTCAATGCCATCAGAGGAATACCGGAACATATTCCAGTCTGTGCTAGGAAAACATTGCTGTAGCTTAGCATCTGCTTCATCTGACCATTTTTTTTATTGATCTAGTCACGGGTGCTTCCTGCTTTACTTTTCGCTTGTAAGCAGGAATCAGGAGGATAGAATTATGGTCAGATTTTCCAAATGGAGGGCGAGGGAGAGCTTTGTATGCGTCTCTGTGTGTGGGGTATAGGTGATTATTGTTTCCACTGGTTGCACATTTAAAAACCTCTTGAAGCTAGGGGGCACTATTTTTATGTTTGGAAAAATAACGTTCCCAAAGTAAACAGCCTATTTTTCAGGACCAGATGCTAGAATATGCATATAATTGACGGATTGGGATAGAAAACACTCTAAAGTTTCCAAAACGGTCAACATTTTGTCTGTGAGTTAAACAGAACTGATATTGCAGGCTAAAACCTGAGGAAAATCCAATCAGGAAGTGCCCCTGTTTTTGAAACCCCTCTATTCTAATGCATCCCTATTGCCCATTTAAAGGGATATCAACCAGATTCCTTTTTCTATGGCTTCCCTAAGGTGTCAACAGCCTTTAGACATAGTTTCAGGCTTTTATTTTGAATAATGCGCGTGAACGACCACACTGCATAAGTGGATAGGTGGGGGCTCTGAGTTGTGAGTTGTGCGCAAAAGAGAAAGGCGGCCATTGTTACTCCCGGTCCTAGTGAAAAGCCAACTGTCCCGGTTTATATATTGTCGAATAGATATTTGAAAAACACCCAGAGGATTGATTATATAAAACGTTTGACATGTTTCTGTGGACATTATGGATATAATTTGGAATTTTTGTCTGCGTTGTCGTGACCGCTCTTTCCGGTGGATTCCTGGGCATAAGGCACCAAACTAACGGAGGTATTTGGATATAAAAAATATCTTTATGGAACAAAAGGAACATTTGTTGTCTAACTGGGAGTCTCGTGAGTGAAAACTTCTGAAGATCATCAAAGGTAAACGATTAATTTGATTGCTTTTCTGAGTTTCGTGACCAAGTTACCTGATGCTAAGTGTACTTATTGTTTTGTCGAGCGATCGATAAACTTACACAAATGCTTGTATTGCTTTCGCTGTAAAGCATAATTTCAAAATCTGAGACGACAGGTGGATTTAACAAAAGGCTAAGCTGTGTTTTGCAATATTGCACTTGTGATTTCATGAATATGAATATTTTCTAGTAATATTATTTGACTGTGGCGCTATGCTATTCAGCGTTGCTGATGACAAGTATCCCGGATCCGGGATGGGTGGTTCAGAGAGGTTTTTAACATGCTGATAGAAATTTTGTAAAACGGATTTAAGTTACCCTGCATTAAAGTCCCCAGCTACTAGGAGCGCCGCCTCTGGGTGAGCGTTTTCTTGTTTGCGTATGGCAGAATACAGTTCATTCAATGCTGTCTTAGTGCCAGCCTCTGACTGTGGTGGAATGTAAAACAGCTACAAAGAATACAGATTAATTTATCTCGGTCGGTAGTGTGGTCTACAGCGTATCGTGAGATACTCTACCTCAGGTGAGCAATAGCTCGAGACTTCCTTAGATATCGTGCACCAGCTGTTGTTTACAAAAATACATCATCCACCTCCCCTTGTCTTACCAGACGCCACTGTTCATATAACCAGCCAGCTGTATGTTGACATTGTCGTTGTTCAGCCACGACTCCGTGAAGCATAAGATGTTACAGTTTTTAATGTCCTGTTGGTAGTTTAATCATCCATTTAACTCATGGATTTGCAGGATTGCACGTTTTCTAGCAGAATGGAGGGAAGTGGGGGTTTATTCGATCACCTACGAATTCTCAGAAGGCAGCCTGCTTTTCGGTAGCGGCAACATTATGTACAAAATAAGTAAATAAGTTACAAACAACGCAAATTAATGAAAAAAAAAAACAATCGGCTGGGGCCACGTAAAACGTCTGCCTTCATCTCCAACGCCATCTTATAGATCTTGAACCTAGGTCTGAACCCAGGTCTGTTAGCAATTTGTCTTCATGCATACAGAAATTTGTGAGAAGTTTGACCAGTATCTGCATGGCAGAGAGTTCATCACTTTACCCAGCGACCACAAACCGCTTGAGACGATCTTCAAAAAATCCCTTCTCACAGCACCCAAGCAACTGCAGAGAATGTTGCTAAGGCTACAAAGATACCAACTCCACGTGCAATGCAAACAAGGCAAAGAACTACATGTAGCTGACTTCCTGTTCAGAACAGCTCAATCAACCACAGAGCACAGACAAATGCAAACACCAGCCACGGTCTAGTCTATGGGTCTAGCCACAACTGACCTGGAAAAGGTGGATCACACCAGTGATGTCAACATCTCAACTAAGACAATGGAGACAATCAAAGCACACTGTTCCCAGGACCCACTATTTCAGACTCTGTACACACAAATAAAAAACATCTGGCCTGGAACCAAACAGGCTGTGAGTCACACACTGAAAGATTTCTGGACATACAAAGAGGAGCTCACCACAGGAAAAAGGAGTGATATTTAAAGGAAACAGTCTTCATCCCTGACATGTTATGCGCATACTTTCTAAACAGAATACACTCTGGCCACTCAGGCATGGAGGCCAGTCTCAGAAAGGCACGTGAAGCTGTTTTCTGGCCAAGGATTACAGAGGACATAAATATCTTTATCAGCAAATGTGAGAACCTGCAACTCCATCCAGAAGAGACTACAAAGGAGACTCTCATCCCCCACCAAATCCCTCCCCTCCCATGGTCCAAGATCAGAATAGACTTAGTTACTCACAGTCAAAAAAAGCAACTACCTCATCATGGTCGATTATTACTTGGACTACTGGGGGCTCGACGTGCTGACTGACACCACATCAGACACCATCAGTGAATGCTGCAAAAAGCAAATCAGCAGACAAGTTGTTGCTCACACTGTTGTTGCTGATAATGGCCCCCTCTTCTCCGGGAATGGACTTTCTAAAATGTGCTAATGAGTGGCACTTTAAACATGTGATGTCATCACCATACAGCCAAAGCAATGGTCCAGCGGAATCAGCTGCAAAAATGGCCAAAACGCTCCTAAAAAAAGGCTGCGATGGATGGTGAAGACCCATGGAAAGCAGTGTTGGAATGACTTAACAGTTCTCTGGTACTGTGACTCAAGGCTAGACGCACAATACTACCCGCCATGAAAAAACTGCTCAAACCCCAAGTGGTACAAAATGTCATTCCAAGAAAACAACCCAAAGGGTGGACAGCAAAACACCACTATGACACACATGCCTGTGACATGCCCAACATTGTTCAAGGACCGCCTCTTGTTTTGGTCAAAAAAACTGAAGGATAGGGCTGGAGAAATTTAACCAGTAATACTTTTGTAGCTGTATATTTTAAGCTGTGATGGAGGAAGACAATTTAAGTTTAAGTTAAAAGGCATTTAAGTTATCAATGGCTATATATCATTAAGTCCAAAAATGGATGTACCAATCCCAGACTGACCCTGTAGTGCATGAGATAAAAGCTTGTGAGTGATGACCTACAACCGATAATTGACTTTAAATAGTCCACATGAGATAGGTCGGCTGCTTCCCAATTCTGATCTTTTTCACAATTATTGGCAAAAGAGCTGATCTGATTGGTCAAGAGACCAATTGGTGGGAAAAGATCCGAATTCAGCTGCCTGTGTAAACACAGACATAAATAGCACATATTATAAAGAGATAAATGATCAGACGTTTAGATTTTTCCACACACGTGCTGGGTTCTTTTATCATGCTAAGTATTGACAGTATAATGTCAGTTGGCCCTGACTTTTTATGTCCACAGTCTCCAGATCTCACAGTCCGAGTTTGAAGGACAGTCATGTTGATTTAGAAACATCGACACGTCCAAGGAGAAGAAGAGAAAACAATCACCTATAGTACCTTTCATGAGTCAAAGAGGGTATAAATCACTTTGTTGCCCCAGGCTTGGAAGGTGTTTTCAGGCCATACCTGCACCTCTACTCCTGCAATAATGCCACTAGAACCGTCTGTGCAGTAACATAGACTCCAAGATTCCTGATTGATTGAATTTCCACTAGTCTCTAAGATAATGTGGCCCCCCTCCTTTCCTCCTCAAGCTCTTTAAAACAAGGTTTGGGGTCAATTCCACAAATGTAATTCCAATTATATTCCCTCTCCCTATAAATTCCATCAATTCAAAATTCCTGCAGGGAAAAACCCACATGATATAATGATTGTATGTGACGCTAACGTGACAACATGTAAGGTAACATATGATGACATGAAACTACACATGTGAAAACATTGAGTACATTTGAAAATACATTTCACATGGGGATGAAACATTTCAATAAGTGATATCGTGAAACTGCACGTGGCAACATTTGAACGTTTTCCCCATGTAAAAGCGCAATGCAGTGCCACATGTGAGAGTTAGATTTTCACAAATGTGAAACGGCAAATGTCACATTTGCACCTGCGGTTCACATGTGAGGAGAAAACATGTTATTCTCCTCACACGTGAAAAGGTGGTGTTAACATGTGAACTCTAAAATGTAACACATGTGAACACGTGGTTTTCACATGTGAACAACTGACCTGACACGTCTCCTTTACCTTCATATGTGAAAGAATCAACTCAGTTTCACATGTGAAACTACACATTTCACGTGTTTTTTTTTTGGAAGGGATGTAATAGAATAAGAGTGGTACGCTGTTCAACACATCTTTAATCAATATGATTACAATTATTATTTACATTTTATAAAATAAGTTTGATTAGGAGTGTTTCTTAGCCTTTAATTACTCTAATCCTTTTCAAGTTTTTTTTTAAGATAACACTTAAGAAATGGATCATTAGGATCTCTGACTGAACATTCAACCATTAAAGACTTCCTGCAAGTCTGTTCCCTATGTACATTTAATTGTTAGGGAACTACTATCACATACAATGCCTTCAGAAAGTATACATACCCCTTGACGTAGTTCACATTTTGTTGTGTTAAAGCCTGAATTAAAATGTGATATTTAGTATTTGTTTTTTTTCACCCGTCTACACACAATACTCCATAATGACAAAGTGAAAACATGTTTTAGGATTTTTTTATACAAAAAATTAAATACAGAAATATTTCATTTACAGAAGTATTCATACCCTTGAGTCAATAATTTGGCAATGATTACAACTGAGTCTTTCCGGAAAAGTCTCTAACAGCTTTTCACACCTGGATTGTGCAACATTTGCCAATTATTCTTAAAGAAAATATTCAACCTCTGTCAAATTGGTTGTTGATCATTGCTAGACAACCATCTTCAGGTCGTGCCATAGATTTTCAAGTAGATTTAAGTCAAAACTGTAACTTGACCACTTAGGAACATTCACTGTCTTCTTGGTAAGCAACTCCAGTGAAGATTTGGCCTTGTGTTTTAGGTTATTGTCCTGCTGAAAGGACAGATATCGCTATTTTCAAAAAAGCAATAGAAAATTGGTTGTACCTACCAGAAAATACAAAACAAATAATACGACAAATATTATGGTTAAAGTCAAACATACTAATTGATTAAAAAAATACTATAATTATTATATATATTTTTTAAAGTATAGTCTTTGTAAATTATATCATAAATAGGACTGGTGGAGTTGTGTCACACATGCAGCTAACAAAAATATATGTAAATGTCTGCTCTTCCCAAAATTACCACCAACTAATTGCAGCATTACCACAGATGCTAAACTACAGAGCTGTTTTGTTGCCACAGACTGGAAAATATTCCGGGACTCATTCGATGGCATAGAGAAGTATACCACATCAGACACCGGCTTCATCAATAAGTGCATCGATGACGTTGTCCCGACAGTGACCCTACGTAATACCCCAACTAGAAGTCATGGATTACAGGCAACATCTGCTCTGAGCTTAAGGGTAGAGCTGCCACTTTCAAGGAGCGGGACTCTAACCCGGAAGTTTAAAATAAATCCCGCTATGCCCTCAGACAAACCATCAAACAGGCAAAGCGTAAATAAAGGACTAAGATTGAATCCTACTACACTGGCTCTGATGCTCGTCGGATGTGGCAGGGCTTGTAAACTATTACGGACTACAAAGGGAAAGGGACAAAGGGACTACGAAGGGACTACAAAGTGACACAAGCCTACAAGACGAGCTAAATGATTTCTATGTGCGCTTCGAGACAAGCAACACTGAAGAATGCATGAGAGCACCAGCTGTTCCGGATGACTGTGTGATCAAGCTCGCCGTAGTGAGTGTCTTCACTGACATTTTCAACCTGTCCCTGGCTGAGTCTGTAATACCTACATGTTTTAAGCAGACCACCATAGTCCCTGTACCCAAGAACACCAAGGTAACCTGCCTAAATGAGTGACTGTAGCACTCATGTCTGTAGCCATGAAGTGCTTAGTGCCCTCAAAGCTCTTAGTGCACCATAGTGCCCTCAAAGCTTCACTAAGGGACCCTGGGACTAAACACCTCCCTCTGAAACTTGATCCTGGACCTCCTGATGGGCTGCCCACAGGTGGTAAGGGTAGGCAACAACACATCTGCCACACTGATCCTCAACACGGGGTCCCTACAGGGGTGCTTGCTTAGTCCTCTCCTGTACTCCCTGTTCACCCGCCCGTGACTGCGTGGCCAAGCACAACTCCAACACCATCATTAAGTTTGCCGACGACGCAATGGTGGTTAGGCCTGATCACCGACAACGATGAGGAGCCTGTGAGGAGGAGGTCAGAGACCTGGCAGTGTGGTGACAGGACAACAACCTCTCCCTCAATGTGAACAAGACAAAGTGATCAAGACAAAGGAGATGATCGTGGACTACAGGAAAAGGAGGGCCAAGCACACTCCCATTCTTATCGACGGGGCTGTAGTGGAGCTGGTTGAGAGCTTCAAGTTTCTTGTTGTCCACATCACCAACAAACTATCATGGTCTAAACACACCAAGAGGGCACAACAACACCTGTTCCCCCTCAGGAGACTGAAAAGATTTGGCATGGGTCCTCAGATCCTCAAACGGCTCTACAGCTGCACCAACGAGAGCATCCTGACTGATCGCATCACCACCTGGTATGGCAACTGCTACAGAGGGTAGTGCACACAGCCCAGTACATCACTGGGGCCAAGCTTCCTGCCATCCAGGACTTCTATACTCGGTGGTGTCAGAGGAAGACCCTAAAAATGTCCAAAGACTCCAGTCACCATAGTCATAGACTGTTCTATCTGCTACCTATCTATCTGCTACTCACTGTTAATGATCTATGTATAACCACTCTACCTTTACCTACATGTAAATATTACCTCAATTACCTTGACTAACCTGTACCCCCACACATTGACTCGGTACAGGTACCCTCTGTATATAGCCTCATTATTTTATTGATGCTCTTTTATTTTTTACTTTGGTTTATTTAGTCATTATTTTTCTTAACTCTTATTTTTCTTAAAACTGCATTGTTTGTTAAGGGCTTGTAATTAAGAATCTCACAGTAAGGTCTACACGTGTTGTATTCTGCGCATAACATAACATTTGATTGGATTTGAAAATGGAAGAGGCCAGTGGAAGCGGTAAAAAGTAAGGAACTTGTCTGCCGGCCCTGCATTAAAGTGCAAAATTGGTTAAAGAAAATTGTGATGAATTAAAAAGTATACCAGTTTAATTTAAGGACCCAAAAAATTGACAGCTGTGCCATATAGATTTCAAAATAATTGGGAAGAGATTTTGGATGTACCATTTCCATGGTGCATGGTTGATGAACGACACTGCATTCAAAACTTAGAATTGTTCTATTTAAATTATTATACAAAATTCTTGCAGTCAATAGAATGTTATATACAGTGCATTCGGAACGTATTCAGACCCCTTGACCTTTTCCACATTTTGTTATGTTACAGCCTTATTCTAAAATTGATTAAATTGTTTTTCCCCCCTCATCCATCTACACACAATATCCCATAATGACAGAGCAAAAAAACAAAACGTTGTTTTTGTTGAGCAAATGTATAAAACAAAAAAACTGTATTACATTTACATAAGTATACAGACACTTTACTCAGTACTTACTTGAAGCAACTTTGGCAGTATTACAGCCTCGAGTCTTCATATGTACGAAGCTAAAAGCTTGGCACACCTGCATTTGGGGAGTTTCTTCCATTCTTCTATGCAGATCCTCTCAAACTCTGTCAGGTTCGATGGGGAGCGTCGCTGAACAGCTATTTTCAGGTCTCTCCAGAGATGTTAGATTGGGTTCAAGGCTGGGCCACTCAAGGACATTCAGAAACTTTTCTCTTAGCCACTCTTGTGTTGTCTTGGCAGTGTGCTTAGGTTCGTTGTCCTGTTGGAAGTTGAACCTTTGTCCCATTCTGAGGTCTTGAGCGCTCTGGAACAGGTTTTCATCAAGGATCTCTCTGCACTTTGCTCCGTTCATCTTTCCCTCAATTCTGACTAGTCTCCCAGTCCCTGCCGCTGAAAACATCCCCATAGCATGATGCTGCCACCACCATGCTTCACCATAGGGTTGGTGCCAGGTTTCCTCCAGACGTGAAGCTTGGCATTCAGGCCGAAGAGTTCAATCGTGGTTCAATCTTAGTTCCATCAGACCAGAGAATCTTGTTTCTCATGGTCTGAGAGTCCTTTAGATGCCTGTAGGGGTGGTGCCAAGTTTTTTTCCCTAGATCTGCGCCTCGACACAATCCTGTGCTCTGACATGCACTGTCAATTGCGAGACCTTATATAGAAAGGTGTGTGCCTTTCCGAATCATGTCCAATCAAGTTGTAGAAACATCTCAAGGATGATCAATGGAAACAGGATGTACCTGAGCTCCATTTCGAGTCTCATAGCAAAGGGTCTGAATAATTACGTAAATAAGGTATTTCTGTTTAGTTTTTTTCACCTGTTTTCACCTTGTCATTATGGGGTATTGTGTGTAGATTGATGAGGAAATTTTTTAAATGTAATTAATTTTAGAATGAGGCTGTAACGTAACAAAAAGTGGAAAAAGGGAAGGGGTCTGAATACTTTCCGAATGCACTGTATATGGGGGATACAACTATCCCAGCTCTGCAGATTTAGCTGCAAAGAGAGATTCATTACATCATTTGTTTTGGTACTGCAGCTTGTTTTTGGATCCCAGGTCCAGGAATGGCTGAAGAATTGCAACATTTAACTGGAGCTAACTCTGCAAATACACTGCTGTCAATACTTTCAGCAAAACTGTTTATCTTTAATTCACAATCTGTAGAAACTATGAGAATGGAAAAGTTCAGAACTTTTGTGAAATGTATAGTGTTAAGAGATAGATGGGAGGGGTTGAATGGAGCTGAAGGGTGGGACTAAAATCAACAAGATAACTAATGTAAAATATACTGTGTCCGTTAAATGTATGTAGGCTCAGAACTTTTGTGAAACAGCACAGTTAAAAATCTATGGCAAATAGAAATCAAACTGAATGGTCTTTAGAGATTGATGGGAGGGATTGACGGTAGCTGAAGGATGGGATTAAAAACAAACAAAAGATAACTTTTGTAAAATACATTCTGTCCGTAAAATGTATATAGTATGTGTAAACTGGATGTAGAAGCCTAAGTGTTGTTGTCCATTAGTTTACTTCAATTAGGGAAGGGGTGGTCAGGTTAGGGAAAATAATAAAAAACTATATTTATATATATTATATATATATTATATATATATATATATATATATATATATATATATATATATATATATATATATATATAATATATATAAACAGTACCAGTCAAAAGTTTGGACACACCTACTCATTCAAGTTTTTTTTTTTTTTACATTGTAGAATAATAGTGAAGACATCAAAATGATGAAATAACAAGTATGGAATCATGTAGTAACCAAAAAAAGTGTTAAACAAATCAAAATATATTTTATATTTTATATTCTTCAAAGTAGTCACCCTCTGCCTTGATGACAGCTTTGCACACTCTTGGCATTCTCTCAACCAGCTTCACCTGGAATGTTTTTCCAACAGTCTTGAAGGAGTTCCCACATATACTGAGCACTTGTTGGCTGCTTTTCCTTCACTCCAACTAATCCAAAACCATCTCAATTGGGTTGAGGTTGGGTAATTATGGAGGCCATGTCATCTTATGCAGCACTCCATCACTCTCCTTCTTGGTCAAATAGCTCTTACACAGCCTGGAGGTGTGTTGGGTCATTGTCCTGTTGAAAAAACAAATTATAGTCCCAGAGATTATTTCACCACACACAACATTTTCCCACAATGTACCACAATTCACTGTCTGCTGCTATAAATATACAGCTAAACAGATAGTACAGTACTATACTGTAAAATTGTATTGTACAATTATTTTACAGCAGTGTAGAGGAATGCCATTGAGCCCCCATATGTATTGCTCTTTACAGTACTGTATTGTAATATAGAATTACAGTAGGTAACTGTGAATGTTTTGCTGTACATTTAGAGCAATTTGTTACAGTGATTCAAATGTATTTTTAGCTACATGTCACCGCTGGTCATTCATGCATTTAATTGCTCAATCACTTGTTCATTAACCCCTTCAGTATTGTGTAAGTGTATTATTTCTTTGTGTGTCTATTGTGATATGCTTGTGTCTAAGTTTGTGTGTCTGAACGTGTGTGTGTGTACTTAGGCTTCCGGAAGTCCCTTATATGGTTTTCCCTGAGATTCCGCTTCACTAGTCCACATATAACCATTGTTTGTATTTGTACGTATGTGTAAATGTGCATGCGTAATTCTATGTGTGTGTATATGTACTGCGTGGGTGTGTGGGCATTAGCCTGTGTGAGTGTTGTCAGCTGTGACCTTGAGTTTGTGTGCGTATGAATGTGCATGTGTAATTCTCTGTGTGTGTCTATGTACTGCGTGGGTGTTAGCTTGCATGCGTGAGGGTCTTTGAGGATCCCTATTCACAGGCAACAGTCCATTTTTCCTGAAGTTCCTTGACAGGTAAGAGTTCAATACTCCAGGGGAATATTTATTGTTTTCTCTTATCTCCTTTCTCTTGGCAGAAGTCCAAATCCACTAGATACTCCTCTTATTGCTTCCCCACAGAAAGTCTCCAAGATTACAGAATAACAGAGCACAATTATTAGATGACTGACGTTATTCATTATTATTAGAATTATAGTCGTACTATTATTAATTATTATTAGGATTGCAGAGTCTTCTCAACACTATTCACTCATAATTGATTTAATTGACTTATTTCAGCTATTTAAAGGTTTTCTGTATAGTTGTCTAATGTTGGTGAGGCATATTATTCTGTTTTAATGTTACTCCTGAATAGTTCTTTTTTTAACAAAGCTGAGATTTACTTTGAAGTCCAAAGTGTAGGGACACAGGTGAAGTCTGTAATTGACACAGACATGGTGGTGTCGCAGGAAGATCAGAATTCTGCGAACCCAGAGGTTGTGAGTTCAAATCCCAGATGTGGACATGTTGAATAATAGTTACTGTATAAATAAACATACATAACGTAATCATGTGTGTCAAATACGTATCCTGAAAACACTGCGACCGAGTGATGTTTCCAGTGGACATCCTAATGACTTACTTTTGCTTGTTAAATCTCATGTGGAAAATATCCACGGTGATGTGATCAGCATGTTAAATATCATCACAAGTGAAGTGTTCCAAAACCACAAGGTTTCACATGATTGCACATGAGTTGTGAGTGTTTTAAGTGTGTGTTATAAGTGTTGTGAATGTTGTAAGTGTTATGAGTGTTGTGAGTGTTGTAAGTGCATGCTATAAGCGTTGAGAGTGTTGTGTGAGTGTTAAAGCACAGTGGCGTAGCATTGTTCAGCATAGCTAGTGAGAGTAGCTATGTTTCCATCCAATTGGCGACAAATTTTCATGAGAATATTCTCAAATCCGCATGAATAAAATGTGATGCATTTTCCCGCCAGAGATGTGTTTACATCAAATTGACTTTTGCGGTTAAATTCCTATGTACAGAATAAAAAATACTTGCTAAATGGGTTTCCATTGCATTTTCAACTCTACTGTTTTGCGTTACAGAGCGCTCTGCCCACTCTGGCCCTGGCACATGCGCTCTAGCCAACAGTTCGCAGATACAGTGCGGGTACAGCCTACACAATGAGATTATTTTGGACAAAAGAGCGAGATCATTTTAAAAAAATTGTCAAAGGGAAGCAAAGCATTTATTCATCACATCACCAGACTCAGACCCTCGATATCAGTAGAGGCTGCTGATGGTAGGACGGCTCATAATAATGGCTGGAATGGAGCCAATGGAATGGCATCAAACCCGTGTAAACCACGTGTTTGATGTGTCCAATACCATTCCACTGATTCCGCTCCAACCATTACTCCAGAGTTAAGGTGCCACCAACCTCCTGCGCTCGATATTTATTGGAAAGGATCATCAAGCTCGTCACCTTGCACTTTCACCACCCTGTGAAGTTCATCATAACCTATATCATCTGTAGCTTAATAAATTACCCGCTTTGAGGATAACACAGTGCCCCCGACATTTACCAAAGACTGTGGGCTCTCCTTCTCTGTGGCCGACGTGAGTAAGACATTTAAGCGTGTTAACGCTCCCCTAGCCACATCCTCAGAGCATCCTTAGACCAACTGGCTGGAGTGCTTACGTACATATTCAATCTCTCCCTGTCCCAGTCTGCTGTCCCCACCTGCTTCAAGTCACATATTGCTGCACTGTCAAAACTAGAAGCACAAGCATTTCACTGCACCCGCAATAACATCTGCTAAACACGTGTATGTGACCAATAACATTTGATTGGATTTGATTTGGAATGGGCAAGACAAGATTTAAGCGTCATGGTAGTAGATACCAGCCGCACCAGTGTGAGTGTGTCAAGAACTGCAACGCTGTTGGGTTTGTCACACTCAACAGTTTCCCGTGTGTACCAAGAATGATCCACCACCCAAAGGACATCTAGCCAGCTTGACACAACTGTGGGAAGTATTGGAGTCAACATGAGCCAGCATCCCTGTGGAACGCTTTTTGACACCTTGTAGAGTCAATTCCCTGATGATTTGAGGCTGTTCTGAGGGAAGAAGGGGGTGCAAGGTCAATATTAGGAAGGTGTTCCTAAGGTTTTGTACACTCAGTGTACATTTCTGAGTAAACTTACACTTCTTTAATGATACTGACCATGATTGACCATCTTTGTGTCCAGACCTGCTGGATATAAAACAAGTAGCCTCTAGGTACAAATGTGACTCCCTATTTAATTTCTGTACCACAGATGTTCATCAATCCACAACAGCAGCAAATAATTGGCTGAATATGAATATGAATACGATATAGCACAATGTTGCTGTCTTTATGGATTAGTTGAGTGAGTACATTTTTCAACCGTTTCTTCTTTTCTGCTTCATGTCTGCCAAACTTTCAGAGGTACTCTGAGGTATTTTTTATGTCAAGCCCCAAAAACTAGAATCATACTATGTTTCTATGGTCTAGCCAGTGGATCGAGTTCCCAGGCTGTATAGCAGCTTGCCCAATCACATCGGTGACATCATTATCTACCTCAGCTTCAGGACCACTTTGTGTCTCTCTATCCACATTCATTTGAGCATTTCACCATCCACGGGCGATGCAATCAACGCAAGGCTTTATAATACTCAATGGATCCTATTCACACTCTAGTGCTGAGCGATTAGTGTTTTTTGAAGTTGTTTCGGTTTCGGTTCACTATAAAAAAATTATTACGGTTTTTGATTTCGGATTCTAAAATAAAAAACAAACATTAAATGAACTATGCATTAGCCTATGTGGGTTGAATGCTGTAACAACTCAGAATACAACTACAGTTTTTCCCAATTGTTAACACACGTCTGCTGAAACTACATCTCAGGCACTCAAAACTCAAAACACAAAACAATTTCCCCAAACCCACAGACATCTTGCAAAATGAAACACAGCAAACAAAATCATGTACTCTCTGCTCAAAATGAATCTCTGCATACAAATGAGACACACACACACACACACACACACACACACACACACACACACACACACACACACACACACACACACACACACACACACACACACACAGACACACACACACACACACACACACACACACACACACACACACACACACACACACACACACACACACACACACACACACACACACACACACACACACACACACACACACACACACACACACACACACACACACACACACACACACATCAAATGAATCTAACTTAGTGACAACTGAGATCACGCTAATGTGACATATTCAAAACACTACATCAGAACCAATTTCAGTGTAAAGACTAAGATTTTGTTGTTATACTGTATATCGTTTGTGTGTACTCAAACAAGAAAGGAACACAAATGAACCGGTGAATTTGTAAAAAAAAATATATATATAAAAAAATGGGTTAATTACTCAGCATTGCCGTATTCAAATGCTTTCATATCTTCAGGAGAATTTAGACTAAAATCTTTCACTTCAACAGTCCATAATGTATTCGATGGTGAAACATCAAGAGGTGCGCATCATCAGACATCAAAGTGGCCTACTTGATAACTAGGCCTTCGGGCTCACTGATTTATTCAAATGTTGGATCTTTAGGCAGGAATAGAAAAAAATAGGAAAAGAAAGAGGGGAAGAGAGAAAGAGGAAGAGACACAGCATGCTAGTCCCTACTGAGATATTACCCTGCTGTAAACACTTCACAATCACCTTTTTTTGAATCACACTGACCTTCTCCAGAATCACCATGCCCTTCTATATATATATATATATATATATATATATATATATATATATATATATATATATATATATATATATAGTCACACATGTACACATTCTCAAGTCAAATTACATACTAGCAACAGCACTCAATTGATATGAATACGATTGAAGAGTTTATTTCCAAAATGCTATATCCACAAATGTTTCACATTTGTGTTTTTTCATCAGAAATGATTTCTTATGAGCACCTTAATGTGTGCATTTTTAAAAGTGATAAATGCTATATATCTGTTGTTTTGTAACGATTTTCTTCCTCTTCTGATGAGGAGTATGAAGGATCGGACCAATATGCAGCGTGGTATGTGTCCATGTTATTTTATTAGAACAGAAACACTAAACAAAATAACAAATAGAGTGAAATGAAAACGAAACAGCCCTGTAAGGTGCAGCAACACAAAACAGAAAACAACTACCCACAACTCAAGGGCGAAACCAGGCTGCCTAAGTATGGTTCTCAATCAGAGACAACGATTGACAGCTGCCTCTGATTGGGAACCATACCAGGCCAAACACATAGAAATACAAACATAGAACAAAACATAGAATACCCACCCACATCACACCCTGACCAAACTGAAAATAGAAACATACAAAGCAATTTACAGTCAGGGCGTGACATGTTTAGCTGGAATGGAACGTTTGTATCCTGTATATTTTACTCTAATATGTGGTTGTTTCATCTAGCTACAGTGCATTTGGAAAGTATTCAGACCCCTTGACCATTTCCACATTTTGTTACGTTACAGCCTTATTCTAAAATGGATGAAATCATATTTTTCCCATCATCAATCTACACACAACACCTCATCATGCCAAATGTATTAAATGTATTCAAAATAATGAACTGAAATACCTTATTTACATAAGTATTCAGACCCTTTGGTATGAGACTCGATATTGAGCTCAGGTGCATCCTGTTTCCATTGATTACCCTCATCATGTTTCTACAACTTGATTGGAGTCCACCTGTGGTAAATTCAATTGATTGGACATTATTTGGAAAGGCACACATCTGTATATAAAAGGTCCCACAGTTGACAGTGCATGTCAGCTCAAAAACCAAGCCATGAGGTCAAAGGAATTGTCCGTAGAGCTCCGAGACAGGATTGTGTTGAGGAACAGACGTGACTGAGGAAGGGCACCAAAAACTGTCTGCAGCATTGAAGGTCCCCAAGAACACAGTGGACTCCATCATTCTTAAATGGAAGACGTTTGGAACCACCAAGACTCTTCCTGGAGATGGCCGCCCAACCAAACTGAGCATTTGGGCGAGAAGGGCCTTGGTGAGGGAGGAAACCATGAGCCCGATGGTCACTCTGAAAGAGCTCCAGAGTTTCTCTGTGGAGATGGGAGAACCTTCTAGAAGGACAACCATCTCTGCAGCATCCACCAATCAGGCCGTTATGGTAGTGGCCAGACAGAAGCCACTCCTCAGTAAAAGGCAGATAACAGCATGGTTGGAGTTTGCCAAAAGGCACCTAAAGGACTCCCAGACCAAAAACAAGATTCTTTGGTCTGATGAAACCAAGATTGAACTCTTGGGCCTGAATGCCAAGCATCACATTTGGAGAAAACCTGGCACCATCCCTATGGTGAAGCATGGTGGTGGCAGCATCATATTGTGGGGATGTTTTCAGCGGCAGGGACTGGGAGACTGGTCAGGAGGGAGGAAAAGATTAACAGAGAAAAGTACAGAGAGATACTTGATGAAAACCTGCTCCAGAGTGCTCAAGACCTCAGACTGGGGCAAAGGTTCTCCTTCCAACAGGACAATGACCTTAAGCACACAGCCAAGACAATGCAGGAGTGGCTTCAGGACAAGTCTCTGAATGTCCTTGAGTGTTCCAGCCAGAGCCTGGACTTGAACCCGATCGAATATCTCTGGAGAGACCTGAAAATAGCTGTGCAGCAACACTCCCCATCCAACCTGACAGAGCTTGAGAGAATCTGCAAAGAAGAATGGGAGAAACTCCCCAAATACAGGTGTGCCAAGCTTGTTGCATCATACCCAAGAAGACTCGAGGCTGTAAGATGCTTCAACAAAGTCCTGATAAAGGGTCTGAATTTTTATGTAAATGTGATATTTCAGTTTTTCATTTTAAAACATGAGCAAAAATGTCTAAAAAAACAGGTTTTGCTTTGTCATTATTGGATATTGTGTGTAGATCGATGAGGAGAAAAACAATTTAATCAATTGTAGAATAAGGGCTGTAACGTAACAAAATGTGGAAAAAGTCAAGGGGTCTGAATACTTTCTGAATGCACCGTATCTTAAGATGAATGCTCTTACTGCAAGTCGCTCTGGACAAGAGCATCTGCTAAAAATGTAAAAATGTCAAATGTAAATGTTATACACACAGATCTCATATTATTATTATTCAAGCATTTATTTAAATAATTGTATTATAATTAATGTCACCAATGTGTCATTTGTACATTTCTTTCTTACAAATGCTACATTTTGGGGGTGATAGCTAGCCTTGTGGTCAGAGCGTTTGGCCAGAAACTAAAAGGTTGCTAGATCGAATTTCCGAGCGGACAAAATAAAAATCTGTCGTTCTACCTCTGAAGAAAGCAGTTAACCCACCATTCCTAGGCCGTCATTGTAAATAAGATTTTGTTCTTAACTGACATGCCTAGTTAAATAAATGAAAAAGGTTACTGTGTAAATCCTAGCAGTACTTCTTATTTTGTTTGAGAGTGAGGCGGATATACATTATAGCATTTTGAAAAGAAATACATTAATATTTGTCCTTCTGAAATGAAAGCATCAGGTGAAAGAGTTTAAACAAACACATGTATGTCATTAAACAACCCCATGCCATGATTAGAGAGTGAAACACAAATCTCTCACAATTGTTTTCAAGAATAAAAGCTAATTTACCAACATTTCTGAAAATGGATATAACATTTTGGAATGAAACTCTTGGGTTCGATAGTATAATTAGGGCTAGCTGGCGAGGGCATGTAACATATTGCCTTTGATCTTAAATTGCTTTTGAACTATCATTGCCTTTGAAGAATTCTGCTTCATATCAATGACATTTAGTCACTATTTTCATTTCAATTATGCAATATATTAAAATGCAAATGCAGTATACTGTATGTCACTGAACAGTAATTGAGATACAGCCTTTGTCGGTGTACTCTCTCGTATTCCATGTTTTGCTCCACGGATGAGAGAGAAAAAGGATGGTCAATTCTTTCAGTCACAAGTACTCTAGTCATCCTCATATATCTCTCCAATGACACCAAACACTAAATCTCAGGATAACCAGATTTTTTTTTTTTACATTATCTTGGTGACCTTGGCTGTATAAATAGATATAATAGATATATCATAAATAGATATATCATGACTCCTGCCATGCCTGCCCATGCCTCCAATGGTAAGTAAAAAAGATTTAACACTGACAAGCCCGGGATTCCACTAAAGTACACTAAAGTTATTAAAAAGAAGGATGGTTCATGCTTTCAGGGTCATAACAAGGGTAGCATGATAGACAGCACACACACACAGAGAGAGAGAGAGAGAGAGAGAGAGAGATTTATCAAATACAAAAAAAATCTGAACAAGGTGTGTACATGTTCTGGCATCAGAGTGATTACAGAGATATCCTTGACTACAGACAGTCTTGTCTGTCTCCCTGACCATGACATGCATGCAGATATAGTGGTCAGGGGATCTAGTGATATATAGGAATTAGGGTGAAGTTTGAGATGCAGAGAGAGTCCTCTTGGGGTCGTCGGGCAGATGTCAGACCTCTCGTCCTACTGCTCCTACTTGCCCAGTTTAAACAATTTGTACACTGATTGGTTCGGAGTCTGATTTTCTCTGCTCTTGAAATAACCCAGACAGCGGGAACATCTTTCTGATTGTTTGTCCATTCAGGATCAGCACTGCGTATCATGTTTATTTTCCAATGTGGTTATCTACAAATTCCAGGGGAAATACTTGTCAAAAAAGCCAGGTTTACCTGATTCGCAAACACAGTGGTGGCATCGGCTGAAGATCTTTGAGGTACTCTACACATTCACTAATATTCATGGATTGGTGGGTATCATTATGGAGAATGGCAGTCATACAGAATGCCGAACAAAACTGGAGGTAAAATGTAAAAAACCAAAAACAATAGAGAGGTCATGGGGGGGATGGTAGCTAGTCATTATCCAGTAGTCACTCCTGAATGACAGCGGTGGGTTGTACGTTTCCAAATGGGGAGATGTCTAAGACTCCCTGCAGAATGTGGTTGCATTCCAAATGGCACCATATCTCCTATTTTGTGCATTACTTTTGACCAGAGCTCTAAAGGCCCTGGTCAAAAGTAGTGCAGTAAATAGGTAATAGGGTGCCATTTGGGATGCACCCTGTGTGTAGGAGGAGTACAGTACTGCGGATCACACCTCACAATATCTTTTCACTTATTACAGAATATTCTAGTGTCTCCACCGTTTCTGTGATTCCAAAACATGACCTGGAACAGAACAGGATATCTACAAAAGAGCTGATCAGAACCCAAAACTGGAAAATAAAGGTTATTTTAGGTCACTCACACCGCAAAAATACCTGCATTCAATATCTTGTAGTTTCCTCTCTGCTGTGAACTGTCACAGGTTGGTATTTATTGGAATTGTATTTATTCATTATTTATTTAACCCAAATTACCTAAAATATAGAAAATACAAATATACAATTGAAGTCGGAAGTTTACATACACCTTAACCAAATACATTTAAACTCAGTTTTTCACAATTCCTGACATTTGATCCTAGTAAATATTTGGTACCATTGCCTTTAAATTGTTTAACTTGGGTCAAATGTTTCGGGTAGCCTTCCACAAGCTTCCCACATAAAGATGGGTGAATTTTGGCCCAATCCTCCTGACAGAGCTGGTGTAACTGAGTCAGGTTTGTAGGCCTCCTTTCTCGCACACGGTTTTTCAGTTCTGCCCACAAGTTTTCTATGGGATTAAGGTCAGGGCTTTGTGATGGCCACTCCAGTACCTTGACTTTGTCGTCCTTAAGACATTTTACCACAACTCTGGAAGTATGCTTGGGGTCATTGTCCATTTGGAAGACCCAAACAGGTCACTGACCATCTCGAATCCCACCGTACCTTCTCCGCTGTGCAATCTGGTTTCCGAGCCGGTCACGGGTGCACCTCAGCCACGCTCAAGGTACTAAATGATATCATAACCGCCATTGATAAAAGACAGTACTGTGCAGCCGTCTTCATCGACCTTGCCAAGGCTTTCGACTCTGTCAATCACCATATTCTTATCGGCAGACTCAGTAGCCTCGGTTTTTCGGATGACTGCCTTGCCTGGTTCACCAATTACTTTGCAGACAGAGTTCAGTGTGTCAAATCGGAGGGCATGCTGTCCGGTCCTCTGGCAGTCTCTATGGGGGTGCCACAGGGTTCAATTCTCGGGCCGACTCTTTTCTCTGTATATATCAATGATGTTGCTCTTGCTGCGGGCGATTCCCTGATCCACCTCTACGCAGACGACACCATTCTATATACTTTCGGCCCGTCATTGGACACTGTGCTATCTAACCTCCAAACAAGCTTCAATGCCATACAACACTCCTTCCGTGGCCTCCAACTGCTCTTAAACGCTAGTAAAACCAAATGCATGCTTTTCAACCGATCGCTGCCTGCACCCGCATGCCCGACTAGCATCACCACCCTGGATGGTTCCGACCTTGAATATGTGGACATCTATAAGTACCTAGGTGTCTGGCTAGACTGCAAACTCTCCTTCCAGACTCATATCAAACATCTCCAATCGAAAATCAAATCAAGAGTCAGCTTTCTATTCCGCAACAAAGCCTCCTTCACTCACGCCGCCAAGCTTACCCTAGTAAAACTGACTATCCTACCGATCCTCGACTTCGGCGATGTCATCTACAAAATGGCTTCCAACACTCTACTCAGTAAACTGGATGCAGTCTATCACAGTGCCATCCGTTTTGTCACTAAAGCACCTTATACCACCCACCACTGCGACTTGTATGCTCTGGTCGGCTGGCCCTCGCTACATATTCGTCGCCAGACCCACTGGCTCCAGGTCATCTACAAGTCCATGCTAGGTAAAGCTCCGCCTTATCTCAGTTCACTGGTCACGATGGCAACACCCATCCGTAGCACGCGCTCCAGCAGGTGTATCTCACTGATCATCCCTAAAGCCAACACCTCATTTGGCCGCCTTTCGTTCCAGTACTCTGCTGCCTGTGACTGGAACGAATTGCAAAAATCGCTGAAGTTGGAGACTTTTATCTCCCTCACCAACTTCAAACATCAGCTATCTGAGCAGCTAACCGATCGCTGCAGCTGTACATAGTCTATTGGTAAATAGCCCACCCATTTTCACCTACCTCATCCCCATACTGTTTTTATTTATTTACTTTTCTGCTCTTTTGCACACCAATATCTCTACCTGTACATGACCATCTGATCATTTATCACTCCAGTGTTAATCTGCAAAATTGTAATTATTCGCCTACCTCCTCATGCCTTTTGCACACATTGTATATAGACTCCCCCTTTGTTTTCTACTGTGTTATTGACTTGTTAATTGTTTATTCCATGTGTAACTCTGTGTTGTCTGCTCACACTGCTATGCTTTATCTTGGCCAGGTCGCAGTTGCAAATGAGAACTTGTTTGAGACCCATTTGCGACCAAGCTTTAACTTCCTGACTGATGTCTTGAGATGTTGGTTCAATATATCCACATAATTTTCCGTCCTCATGATGCCATCTATTTTGTGAAGTGCACCAGTACCTCCTGCAGCAAAGCACCCTCACAACATGATGCTGCCACCCCCGTGCTTCACAGTTGGGATGGTGTTCTTTGGCTTGCAATCCTCACCCTTTTTCCTCCAAACATAACGATGGTCATTATGGCCAAACAGTTCTATTTTCGTTTCATCAGACCTGAGGACATTTCTCCAAAAAATGTACGATCTTTGTCCCCATGTGCAGTTGCAAACCGTAGTCTGGCTTTATTATGGCGGTTTTGGAGCAGTGGCTTCTTCCTTGCTGAGCGGCCTTTCAGGTTGTGTTGATATAGAATTTGTTTTACTGTGGATATAGATACTTTTGTACCTGTTTCCTCCAAATCAAATCAAATCAAATCAAATTTTATTTGTCACATACACATGGTTAGCAGATGTTAATGCGAGTGTAGCGAAATGCTTGTGCTTCTAGTTCCGACAATGCAGTAATAACCAACAAGTAATCTAACTAACAATTCCAAAACTACTGTCTTATACACAGTGTAAGGGGATAAAGAATATGTACATAAGGATATATGAATGAGTGATGGTACAGAGGAGCATAGGCAAGATACAGTAGATGGTATCGAGTACAGTATATACATATGAGATGAGTATGCAAACAAAGTGGCATAGTTAAAGTGGCTAGTGATACATGTATTACATAAGGATGCAGTCGATGATATAGAGTTCAGTATATACGTATGCATATGAGATGAATAATGTAGGGTAAGTAACATTATATAAGGTAGCATTGTTTAAAGTGGCTAGTGATATATTTACATTTCCCATCAATTCCCATTATTAAAGTGGCTGGAGTTGAGTCAGTGTCAGTGTCAGTGTGTTGGCAGCAGCCACTCAATGTTAGTGGTGGCTGTTTAACAGTCTGATAGCCTTGAGATAGAAGCTGTTTTTCAGTCTCTCGGTCCCAGCTTTGATGCACCTGTACTGACCTCGCCTTCTGGATGATAGCGGGGTGAACAGGCAGTGGCTCGGGTGGTTGATGTCCTTGATGATCTTTATGGCCTTCCTGTAACATCGGGTGGTGTAGGTGTCCTGGAGGGCAGGTAGTTTGCCCCCGGTGATGCGTTGTGCAGACCTCACTACCCTCTGGAGAGCCTTACGGTTGTGGGCGGAGCAGTTGCCGTACCAGGCGGTGATACAGCCCGCCAGGATGCTCTCGATTGTGCATCTGTAGAAGTTTGAGTGCTTTTGGTGACAAGCCGAATTTCTTCAGCCTCCTGAGGTTAAAGAGGATTTTTGGATAAAAAACGTTCCTGTTTTAAACGGGATATTTTTCACGACAAGATGCTCGACTATGCATATAATTGACAGCTTTGGATAGAAAACACTCTGACGTTTCCAAAACTCCAAAGACATTGTCTGTGAGTGCAACAGAACTGATGTTACAGGTGAAACCCAGATAAAAATCCATTCAGGAAGTGCCGCATTTTTTGAAAGTGCTTCATGCCAATGACTCCTTATATGGCTGCGAATGGGCTACGAATGAGCTTACGCTTTCTACGTATTCCCCAAGGTGTCTATAGCATTGTGACCTCTTTTTATGCATTTATGTTGAAGAATAGCCGTAAGGGACCACATTGATCAAGTGGTCACATGATGGCTCCCGCAGAAAATCTTGCGTAAAGTACTGAGGTAGCCATTATTCCAATCGTTTCTAATGAGAAACCAATTGTCCCGACGGATATATTATCGAATAGATATGTGAAAAACACCTTGAGGATTGATTCTAAACAATGTTTGCCATGTTTCTGTCGATATTATGGAGCTAATTTGGAAAAAAGTTTGGCGTTGTAGTGACTGTATTTGCCGGTCGATTTCTCAGCCAAACGTGAAGAACAAACAGGAGCTATTACGCCTACAAAAATAATATTTTTGGAAAAAAGGAACATTTGCTATCTAACTGGGAGTCTCCTGAGTGAAAACATCCGAAGTTCTTCAAAGGTAAATTATTTAATTTGATTGCTTTTCTTATTTTCGTGAAAATGTTGCCTGCTGCTAGCAGAGCCTAGCATAGCATTATGCCATGATAAACTTACAAAAATGCTTGTCTAGCGTTGGCTGTAAAGTATATTTTGAAAATCTGAGATGACAGTGTGATTAACAAAAGGCTAAGCTGTGTCTCAATATATTTAATTTGTGATTTTCATGAATAGGAAGATTTTTTTCATTTGAGGGATGATTACGCTCCCGGATCTGGGTTTGAGAGTCACAAGAAGTTTTAAGTGTTGCAGTCATTTCAGTCACTGTGCTAGCTGACATGTATAGTGTTGAGTTCCCCGCATACATAGACACACTAGCTAGCTATGACAAACACATAGACACGCTTTACTCAAAGCCAGTGGCATGTCATTTAGTAAAGACTGAAAAAGGTAAAGGGCCTAAACAGGTGCCCTGGGGAATTCCTGATTCTACCTGGATTTTGTTGGAGAGGCTTCCATTAAAGAACACCCTATGTTTTCTTTTAGACAGGTAACTCTTTATCCACAATATAGCAAGGGGTGTAAAGCCATAACATATAAGTTTTTCCAGCAGCAGACTATGATCGATAATGTCAAAAGCCACACTGAAGTCTAACAAAACAGCCTCCACAATCATTTTATCATACATTTCTCTCAGCCAATCATCAGTCATTTGTGTAAGTGCTGTGTTTGTTGAATGTGCTTCCCTATAAGCGTACTGAAAGTCTGTTTTATTTAATGTAATAATTAATGTAATAATTTATTTACTTTATGTAAAATATCATTGTATCTGTTCAAACACAATTTTTTCAAAAAGTTTACAAAGGGTTGTTAACAAGCTGATTATTAAGTTATTTGAGCCAGTAGAGGGGGCTTTACTATCCTTAGGTAGGAGAATAAGTTTTGCCTCCCTCCAGGCCTGAAGGCACACACTTTCTCAGTGGATTAAATCAAAGATATGACAATTCGGAGTGGCATATCATCCGCTATTGTCCTCAGTAATATTCCATCCAAGTTGTCAGACCCCAGTGGCTTCTCATTGTTGATAGACAAAAACAATTTGTTTGCTAATCTTGCCAATGAAAACAACATTAAAGTAGTTGGCAATATCCGTGGGTTTTGTGATGAATGAACAATCTGATTCAATGAATGATTTTTAAATTAAATTTAATTTTAGCCCTTTTTCTCCCCAATTTTCATCGTATCCAATTGTTTTAGTAGCTACTATCTTGTCTCATCGCTACAACTCCTGTACGGGCTCGGGAGAGATGAAGGTTGAAAGTCATGCGTCCTCCGATACACAACCCAACCAAGCCTCACTGCTTCTTAACACAGCGCGCATCCAACCCGGAAGCCAGCCGCACCAATGTGTCGGAGGAAACACTGTGCACCTTGCAACCTTGGTTGGTGTGCACTGCGCCCGGCCCGCCACAGGAGTCGCTGGTGTGCGATGAGACAAGGATATCCCTACCGGCCAAACCCTCCCTAACGCGGACGACGCTAGGCCAATTGTGCGTCGCCCCACGGACCTCCCGGTCACGGCCGGTTACGACGGAGCCTGGGCGCAAACCCAGGGTCTCTAGTGGCACAACTGGCGCTGCAGTACAGTGCCCTTAACCGCTACGCCACCCGTGAGGCCAGATTCAATGAATGATGGAGCGGAATTTGCCTTTTTGCCCAAAATTTCATTTAAGGTGCTCCAAAGCTTTTTACTATAATTCTTTATGTCATTTATCTTTGTTTCATAGAGTAGTTTCTTCTTCTTTTTATTCAGTTTAATCACATGATTGACCTATTTGCAATTTTTTTGTCTCATCCCTGTCAACCATACAGTTTTTCAATTCCTCATTCTTCTTCTTTTTATTCAGTTTAATCACATGATTGACCTATTTGCATTTTTTTTGTCTCATCCCTGTCAACCATACAGTTTTTCAATTCCTCATCAATCAACTGGGATTTAACAGTTTTTACAGTCATTTTCTTAATGGGTGCATGCTTATTGGTAACTGGGATGAGAAATTTCATAAATGTGTCAAGTGCAGCATCTGGTTGCTCCTCATTACACACCACGGACCAACAAATATTATTTACATCAACAACATAGGAATCATTACAAAACTTGTATGAGCTCTTATACACTATATTAGGCTCAGTCTTTGGAACTTTGGTTTTCTCAGATATGGTTACTATATTGTATTCACTACATTTGAAGGATTTGGATACTGCTTTCAAACAAATTTCTGCAGCATTAGTAAAGATATGATCAATACATGTTGATGATTTCATTCATGTGCTGTCTGTAACTACCCTGGTAGGTTGATTGATAACCTGAACCAGGTTGCAGGCACTGGTTAGAGTTCAAAGCTTTCTCTTGAGTGGGCAGAATGATGAAAGCCAGTCAATATTTAAAATCACATGCATTATCAAGCATAATGACTGTTAGCACTTGGTTTCTATAGCAGCTTCCCACCAGAATGGGCTTTGGGTGAGGCAGATTCCTCTGTAGCCATATTACTGCAACATTATTTAGCATGAGATCCTCTCTAATCCTTACAGGCATGTGGTTCTGAATATTAACAGCCACACCTCCACCTTTGGCATTTCTGTCTTTTCTGTAGATGTTATAACCATGTCTTGCTAGGAATTATCTAAGTGAGTCCATAAGGCCTATGTTTTGTCCATTTGCAATATATGATCATAGGAAGTCGGCTTCTGAACCCAAAGGTCAGTGAACCATGGCCAAACGGCATAAGAAATTGCCAAATGGCATTTATACTGACCAAATGATGTATATCACTATATTAAGCCCTCAATCAACCTAGAAGGTATATTTGTCATGTTTGATCATAGGAAGTCATAGGAAGTAAGAATTTGGTGCAATGAGAGATAACTGTTTTTTTGGTGATGTTTTGTCCATTTGCAATAAGCAGCCAGTCGTCATCTGGTGGAATTTTATAAAACGGAAACCAAATGTTAGAAATACTTTATTTAATGAGTTCCCGGAAGATCTGGCCCTGGGGCACGACCTGAGGCCGTCGGCCTATTTTAATAACACTCGCGGACGTCTAGTAGGGGACCGTACATTTGCCATATGCAATATGGAGATCCTCATCAACCATACGGGTAATGCCATCATCCCTTATGTATGTCATCTATATTCAGAGAGCCTGTTTCTGTCCTTCCCTTGACTTTGGTGCAGGGCATGTGATGTCCATAGCCTCGTCGTCAGAAAACTCCCTGATCTTTTCAAAAAGATAAGTTTGTATAGCTGTGTCCAGTCCAGGTGGTGCTTGTACATGGAAGGAAGGATGTCAGCGTTGCGCAGAAGCTGAAACTTGGTCCCGACTGAGTCCGAACGATCCTTGGCGACAACAACACCAGGCTCCAGAGCATCAAAGCTGTAAAACAGGAAATAACAAACAAAATTGAAAAGACATTACAATGTAACATCAATTCACCTCCCAAGTTTAGATAAGAAGAATAAAGTCATAAAATGCTATGAAAATTATGTTCAGCTGCAGTGCTGTTTCTGCTTGATCTGTGCGAGTGGCCTGAAGCACAGAGTCAGGTGTTGTTGACAGTCATAGCTTTCCACCAGCACCGTACCGTCCTCCAGTCCATCCAGCTGTGGGATTTTGACTCGTCACAGTGCTGTCCTTCACAACACTAGCAATCACGGTTAAAGTGTTCACTCTGGTCTTGCTGAAGCGCTGCTTGATGAAGCACCAGTCGGGGGCAAATTTGGTGTGGCCTGTGATCAGGCACTGCCATCACAGGTCTGTCCGGGGCTTAGTGCTTGAGATGTGGGGCAAAATTTTCTCCACACGTTCCTGAAGAAAGACAGCCTGACTACATCTACCTGTGGAAAATACAGAAATAATGTGAGATGAATAAAAGTACTGTCAATCATGTTGGAGGTAAATTAAATAATCAAAACCTGTTGTTTATGCTTTACATACCAGGTGTTAGTTAGCTAGCTAACATTAGGCTATAACTAGCAATGCAAATGGATTTCTGAGATAATGTTACTACATAGATCATACACTTAACTTGTTATGGCTGCAATCCCGATATCGGGATAAGTGTCATCAACAACCGCTGAATAGCATAGCGCTACATACAATAAATATTATTATAAATATTTATATTCATGAAATCACAAGTGCAATATAGGAAAACCTAGTTTAGCCTTTTGTTAATCCACCTGTCGTCTCAGATTTTGAAATGATGCTTTACAGCGAAAGCAATCCAAGCGTTTGTGTAAGTTTATCGATTGCATGATTAAACATAAAGTACACTTAGCACCAGGTAGCTTGGTCACAAAAATCAGAAAAGCAATCAAATGAATCGTTTACTTTTGATGATCTTCGGATGTTTTCACTCACGAGACTCCCAGTTACACAACAAATGTTCCTTTTGTTCGATAAAGATTATTTTTAGATCCAAAATACCTTTGTTTGTCGTGTTATGTTCAGAAATCCACAGGAAAGAGCAGTCACGACAACGCAGACAAATTCAAAATAGTTTCCATAATGTCCACAGAAACATGTCAAACGTTTTTTATAATCAATCTTCAGGTTGTTTTTAAATATATACAATCGATAATATATCAAGCGCAAATGTCTTTCACAGTAGGAGAGGGAAAAGCAATACCTATCCAAACTCTGTTGCGCGAGCAAAACTCATGTGACCACTTGACACGATGTTATCGTTCTGGCTAATTTTTCAAAATAAAAGCCTGAACTATGTCTGAAGACTGTGGACATCTTGAGAAAGCAATAGGAAAAGGATTCTGGTTCATATCCCTTTAAATTGAGCAAAGGGAGGCTATGGAACATGGAGTTTTCAAAATAGAAGCCACTTCCTGATTTGATTTTCCTCAGGGTTTCGCCTGCAATATCAGTTCTGTTATACTCACAGACAATATTTTGACCGTTTTGGAAACTTTAGAGTGTTTTCTATCCAATACTAATAATAATATGCATATACTAGCAACTGAGACTGAGGAGCTGGCCGTTTACAATGGGCACCTTTTCATCCAAGCTACTCAATACTGCCCCTGCAGCCATTAAAAGTTAACGCTAATGTTAGCTAGAGAGCCAGGCACCTAACATCAGCTGGCTAGCTAACAGTAAGCTTTAACTTGCAATGAAAACAACTATCTGACAAAACTAGAAAAGTATAATATCTGAAACTGTAGCTAGACTCTTACCCGTATACATGGATGAACGCTTCACGGCAGACTGCAACCCTTTTCATTAAATAAGACGTCCTTTGTCGTTTCCGTTTTGTTTGTACAGCTTGCTTGGCCCACTGTGTCAAGTCACTCTGGTTCACACTCACCGTGTGCAATGCCATAAGAGTCAGAGAGAGTCAGCATGGTACCGTCGTCCTCCAGAAAGTAGTCCATCACAACTCTTCCCCACTGATCTTTGCTGATAGCGTCTGATAAATTCAGGACAGCAATGTTATTGAGAGCAGTAGCAACACATTTGAGAGAGGGGTTGTGTCCCTCTCTCTACCCTCTTCTCTCTGTTTTTTTTCTTCTTTCGACAGGCTAGGGGACAGCGCTAATAACACTGTCTTGACCGCGGCTGGTGCTGTTCGCCTAGTCCATGGACCAGTCCGACTCCTGAAGGATTGGGGAAGAAGGAAAGGTAACAGTGGCTTGACCGCGGACAACCCCAGACCCACCCCCCTACCATCCAGAACCAGCACCGGACCAGCTGCCTGAGGAGGAGATGACAGACTACAGGTCTTGTGGCGAGTAGAAGCACTGCTATGGCTAGCCACTACACCCTGGCCTGCTGTCCTCCTCCCCTGCTTCTTTTTTTTCTCCATCTGCCCTCCTCAGGCCACCAGCACCCAGACCAGGACCAGCCGACCGCCAACCATAAAGAGCAGTTCAATAGAAGGAAAGACCAGACCAGACTCAGAGAACACCACCACAACCAGGGCGCAGAGGAAGGAACTCTTTTAAAGATACCAATCTACTCCTGGAATGAGCAGACCACAAGGGAGTGCCTCCATTGACCTCCGGTTCATGTAACCTGATCTCACAGTATTTCGTATTATTCTGTATGTAAATCTGAACACTCCATTTAGTATGATATGTTACGTTTCATATGGTATGTATTAATTTGTGGATGTCCATCACCCATTTCATATGATATGTTACGAATTAAGAGGAAAGGGGAAAGGGGGGTACTTAGTCAGTGTCCAACTGAATGTATGCAACTGAAATGTGTCTTAACTCAACTCCTCTGAATCAGAGAGGTGCGGGGGGCTGCATTAATCAACATCCACGTCTTTGGCGCCCGGGGAACAGTGGATTAAACTTGTGAGGGCTAGGGTCCTTTTTTCTGAATTTCCGCCTGACTGACGTGCCCAAAGTAAACTGCCTGTTACTCAGGCCAGGAAGCCAGGATATGCATATAATTGGTACCATGGGATAGAAAACACGTTGAGGTTTGTAGAAATGTTAAAATAATGTATGAGACTATAACACAATAGATATGGTAGGAGAAAATCAAAAGAAAAGCCAACCAGAATATTGTTTTTGAGAGCCCATGCTCTTACAATGGAAAGTATAGGGGCATATCCAAATCTAGCTCCCAGATTGCAATTCCTATGACTTCTACTAGATGTCAACAGTCTTTGTACCAGGTTTTAGGCTTGTAACTTAAATAACGAGTAAGAAATATGAGTTTTAGTTCAACGACACCACCTAAGAAATACGTGTTTACGCTTGCAATGAAGAGGACGCGCACCTGTTAATATTGCTTTCCTATTGAACATACTTCTTTCTGTATGAAATATTATAGTTTATTTACATTTTAGGGTACCTGAGGAGTAAATCGAAATGTGTTTTGACTTGATGAAACAAATTTTAGGTGTAGATTTTGATATTCCTTTCTCTCCATGTTGAACGAGTGGATTACTCAAATCGATGGCGCCAACTAAATGGACTGTTTGGGATATAAAGCATAATTTTATCTAACCAAACGACACTACATCTTATAGCTGGGACCCTTTGGATGACAAATCAGAGGGAAATTTCCAAAAAGTAAGTAAATATTTTATCACTATTTGTGATTTTCTGAAACCTGTGTCGGTGAAAAATATGTTGATCGCCATCCTCAAAAAAACTAGATTTTGGTGTAAAGCCTATTGTAAATCGGACAGTGCAGTTAGATTAACAATAATGTAACCTTTCAACCGATATAAGACACTTGTATGTACCTGCATGTTTAATATCTATAATTTTTATGATTATTTATTTGAATTGCGCGCCCTCCAGTTTCACCGGAAGTTGTCCCGCTAGCAGGATGCCTAGCCCTAAGAAGTTTTAAGTAGCCATCTGTCTTTTGTAACCATACCAAACGTAACATATCATACTAAATGGAGTGTCTCGGATTTACGTACAGAATAATACTCTGAGACCAGGTGCTCACTCTGAGGTTGTCCTTCCTCCCCCTGCAGGGTCAGAGTAGACCAATGACCAGACTAGACATCATCAAGAACCAAAACCACCAACCTCCCACCCCCACATGAACAAGATTACCGGGATGAACCCAGGAGCGATGACCTGCTACAATCCGGTGAAGCTGACGCTAATGCCCAATGAGGAGGCTGCCAAGGACGGAGCCCCCAATTGCCGGGGATCAGCAGGAGCAACAACATCAACCGCCAGACCAGAAACCATGAGGGCAGTTCAGCAGGGCAGTTCTCCAGAGAAGTATGGGCTTTGTGCCATCTGACCTGAACAGGAATAATTTGAAGCCCGTTTCAAAACCTCTAAGTTACTAGAACAGTTTTGGTTAAATTTCAGAAATTGCAACGATTCAGCCCTTTAACAGACTCAGGGCATACCCCCATTCTGAAACAGAATCCAAGGTAGTTACAGTACAGCTTTACAATGAATGCATCCAGGACTATGACATATAAGTTTGGTTAAGCAGGTTTGCCACGCTCAAGTCAGCTGCTAGGAGGGTCCTGGACAAAGACAATGTCTGGACTGGGGTACGAAAATGGCTGGTCCAGTTAATTAAGACCGGACCCGACCTGAGGCGGAGTCCAACAACTCCCCAGTCCATTACTACTGCATGCCCAAACTGTGCAGGAACTGCGGCCGCAGCCTGCACAGCCATCATTTGTAAGATCTGTAAAGACAGCCATCCCACCTCGGACTGTACCTCCATACGACCCTGTAACCTGTGCGGGAAAGGGGTACACTCTTCAGAACATGCCCCAGTTCAGAACATGCCCCAGTTCCTACGCTGGCAGGACAAGGGCCAACGCCAATGCCACCGAATGCCCAACACCAACACCCCACCCCTCCACCAAACAACAACAAAAACCCAGAACCAGTCCCAGAACCAGACCTTTCCACAGTCACCGTCAAACCCACCACCCAAGACGCCCCAGAAATGACACCCACCCATGTCGGCACCTCCACCAGCACCCCCTTCCTGGCCACCTACACGCTCACCTCCATACTCTGATCTCTACCTCTGACCCCCCACAGCCCCTGATCCCGCACAGCCAGTCTCAGTCCAGACCCGCCGGACCCTCGAAACCGCATTCACCCCTTCTAGCATACCCCATCCCACCACCCAGAAAGTTCAGGGGGCCACCAGGCAGTCAGCCAAGACCTGTGAACAGCCAGGAAGCACCCAACAACACAAATGACATGCTAGAGGCCCTCATCCACCTCTGAAACAAAATGATCAAACCCGGACCCCCCAATAACTCATTACCATAACCCTAACAATACACTCAGAAAATAAATACACACTGCAGATGGCTGTTCATGGTTGCCTCCTCACTATGGAATCTATTCATAGACGGCACAAGGTACTTACAGAGAACTGTCCCCAGCGATGTGGCAGCAAGGCTGGACTTTGGAGGACAGAGGGAACAAGCAGGGCCCAGACCCACCTGGTAACGTAGCACTCACAAACAGTTGGTAGGTGTGTTCCTTGTGACTGCTACGTGGCCACGTGGGTCTGGGCCCTGTTTGTTCTCTCCAGCGTCCGACCTTGCCACTGCATCACTCCTCCACCAGCACCAGCCCAGGCTGATGGACATACCCTCCACCACCCCATTCTCCCTCTCCATCCCTCTACCCCTTCCTCGCTCTACACATATCCCTCTCACAGAACCAGAACCAGAACAAAACCAGGAACCATTCATCACCTCACCAGAGAAGGTGTGGAGGAAGAACCAAAGATCTGCACCCGGTGTGAGAAGGCCACAGGGGAGCACCATCACTGACCTCTGGGTCATGAGCTTTCCAAGTGTGTCTGCTGGCTCTTCAGGTTGTCCTTTCTCTCCCCTGTAGATCAAACACAAGTCCCAGTTCCAGCACCAGCCCCAGAGCACCAGATGAGGTGTGGAGGAAGGACCAAAGATTTACTCGGTGCAGGCGGACCACAGGGGTGGTCCACCATTGATCTCTGGGTCAAGGGCTTCCTTGTGTGACTGCTTGCTCCTCAGGTTTTACTTCCTCCCCTCTACAGACCCAGATCCCGACCAGGTACCTGCAGCAGCCCCAGTTTCCTGGTTCCTGGTTCCCAGTCCCCAGTCCCAATACCAGACCCAGCACCAACCCATGGTTTCCAATCCCGGCCGGGCACCAACAAATTTCCCAGTTTCCAGTGCCAGCACCAATCCCTCTGTCAACCCTGGGCAAAGCAGCAACCACCACGACTGCCACCCCATCAAACTGCTGCCAGCCCAGACGGAAGCCCTCCACCAACAAAAGGACACAGACAGATCATCAACCACTCCACCAGACCAACCACTCAAACAAAAACCCCAAAACCCAAACAGGCAAGGGAGTTGCTCAATTGGGAGACTGCTGCTTGTGTTGTCCCTATCCCAAATGAAGATGAAATGTAATATAGTTCAGGTAAGGTTTAGCTGGTTTTGAGAGAGTGTTCTTTGTTAGAAATGGAAAAAAGCGTTGAGGTAGCTTTTGATAAAAAAGGACATCAAGACGAAGCAGATGCTTTATAAGTGGGAGGCATTGTTGAGTGCTACATCCCAAGGGGTTTGTGCTGATTGAATGGAGATTGTGACAGCTGGATAAATGGATCCCTTGAGAAGGCAAGAACAAGATGTATGCCAGAAGTGCAGCATTATCATAAGGAGACGTATACTTAGAATACGGAGGAGGAATGGAGGGAAAAAGAGAGGCAAAGGAGAGAAGGAGATGGATTGTTAAAGAAGAATGGTAGAAAGTGTAAGCAGAGCGAGCTGAAGACAGGAGGAGAAATGGATATTAATGAGGAGTTGGGTGCTGTGGAATCGGTGAGGGTAACCAGATGTGGTCTTGTGATAATTGTTTGTGTTTCTGCTGGTCAGAGGGAGCAGGCGCTCCGCGTTAAATGAATGGGGACAACAGATGTGAATTGTTTGCTCTCAAGTAAAGAGTGCCATTGAAAGGAGTGATTACCGGGGTAGCGGTAAATGTGAGAGTTGACCATCTAAAGGGATGTTTGTGATGCTTGTCATTTGGTCGATGCAAACAGGGTGGCGTGAGTAGTGAAACAGAAGAGTTGTTGTTTGTTCTTTTAAGTTTTGATTATGTTAGGATATGTAAGTTATTCCATACAAGCTTTTGTGACGGATACATTACGTTGTTACAGGTGTCAAGCTCATGGGCATTGGTTACCTATTATTAAATTGATTGAATACCCTACTTTAAACTTTTTAACTTGATTGCAATTTGAATGATGATTTATGCATAATCAAATAAAATTACATCTGTAAGAGCTTGTGACAATCAAGAGCTGCACTGTTAAAGGTCATGAACAGTCAAAGTCAGGAAATTGGACAATATTTGGATAAAACCAGATCAAAGAATGATGACCAAAGTATGAAAAATGACTGTTGCTTCTTCATTGATGAAGTTTAATTATAAAGTTACTAGTCCCCTCCCCATATCAAACACTTGGATTCAGGAGGTGGGATTATTAGGGGGATAGGGTGACATCACCCTAGCTCTAATTTGAATACACCAATGGTAACATGATATTCTCTTACCTAATTTAAAAGTACCACCTTGTAACCAAAATCAGTGAAGGCTTGTTTGCTGAGGGGTGTAGTTAAAATACCTAGATAGTTACTCTACTGGTGCCAAAATTTGACTGTAGGATGTCAGCAAATATAATTAAAAGTGTACACTATTCATCTATGGCAAAGATACTTACTATACAGTTGAAGTCGTAAGTTTACATACACCTTAGCCAAATACATTTAAACTCAGTTTAACAAATCCTGACATTTAATCCTAGTAAAAATTCCCTGTCTCAGGTCAGTTAGGATCACCACCTTATTTTAAGAATGTGAAATGTCAGAATAATAGTAGAAAGAATTATTTATTTCAGCTTTTATTTCTTTCATCACATTCCCAGCTGGTCAGAAGTTTGCATACACTAAAATAGTATTTGGTAGCATTACCTTTAAATTGTTTAATTTGGGTCAAACGTTTCGGATAGCCTTCCACAAGCTTCCCACAATAAGTTGGGGGAATTTTGGCCCATTCCTCCTGACAGAGCTGGTGTAACAGAGTCAGGTTTGTAGGCCTCCATGTTCGCACACGTTTTTTGAGTTCTGCCCACACATTTTCTATAGGATTGAGGTCAGGGATTTGTGATGGCAACTCCAATACCTTGACTTTGTTGTCCATAAGCCATTTTGTCACAACTTTGGAAGTATGCTTGGGGTCATTGTCCATTTGGAAGACCCATTTGCGACCAAGCTTTAACTTCCTGACTGATGTCTTGAGAATTTGATTCAATATATCCACATAATTTTCCATCCTCATGATGCCATCTATTTTGTGAAGTGCACCAGTCCCTCCTGCAGCAAAGCACCTCCAAAACATGATGCTGCCACCCCCGTGCTTCACGGTTGGGATGGTGTTCTTCAGCTTGCAAGCCTCCCCCTTTTTCCTCCAAACATAACGATGGTCATCATGGCCAAACAGTTCTATTTTGTTTCATCAGACCAGAGGTAATTTCTTCAAAAAATAATGATCTTTGTCCCCACGTGCAGTTGCAAACAAGCTTTTCTTTGGCGGTTTTGGAGCAGTGTCTGCTTCCTTGCTGAGCGGCCTTTCAGGTTATGTCGATATATGACTTGTTTTACTGTGGATAAACAGTGGGGAGAACAAGTATTTGATACACTGCTGATTTTGCAGGTTTTCCTAATTACAAAGCATGCAGAGGTGTGACATTTTTTATCATAGGTACACTTCAACTGTGAGAGACGGAATCTAAAACAAAAATCCAGAAAATCACATTGTATAATTTTTAAGTAAATCATTTGCATTTTATTGCATGACATAAGTATTTGATACTTCAGAAAAGCAGAACTTAATATTTGGTACAGAAACCTTTGTTTGCAGTTACAGAGATCATACGTTTCCTGTAGTTCTTGACCAGGTTTGCACACACTGCAGCAGGGATTTTGGCCCACTCTTTGGCCCACACTCCATACAGACCTTCTCCAGACCCTTCAGGTTTCGGGGCTGTCGCTGGGCAATATGGACTTTCAGCTCCCTCCAAAGATTTTCTATTGGGTTCAGGTCTGGAGACTGGCTAGGCCACTCCAGGACCTTGAGATGCTTCTTACGGAGCCACTCCTTAGTTGCCCTGGCTGTGTGTTTCGGGTCGTTGTCATGATGGAAGACCCAGCCATGAGCCATCTTCAATGCTCTTAGATCTCGCGATACATGGCCCCATCCATCCTCCCCTCAATATGGTGCAGTCGTCCTCTCCCCTTTGCAGAAAAGCATCCCAAAAGAATAATGTTTCCACCTCCATGCTTCATGATTGGGATGGTGTTCTTGGGGTTGTACTCATCCTTCTTCTTACTCCAAACACGAGTTTAGACCAAAAAGCTCTATTTTTGTCTCATCAGACCACGATGACCTTCTCCCATTCCTCCTCTGGATCATCCAGATGGTCATTGGCAAACTTCAGATAGGCCTGGACATGCGCTGGCTTGAGCAGGGGGACCTTGCGTGCGCTGCAGGATTTTACTAATGGTTTTCTTTGAGACTGTGGTCCCAGCTCTCTTCAGGTCATTGACCAGGTCCTCCCGTGTAGTTCTGGGCTGATCCCTCACCTTTCATGGGGCCCCAGATCGAGGGTGATTGACCGTCATCTTGAACTTCCATTTTCTAATAATTGCGCCAACAGTTGTTGCCTTCTCACCAAGCTGCTTGCCTATTGTCCTGTAGTCCATCCCAGCTTTGTGCAGGTCTACAATTTTACCCCTGATGTCTATACACAGCTCTCTGGTCTTGGCCAATGTGGAGAGGTTGGAGTCTGTTTGATTGAGTGTGTGGACAGGTGTCTTTTATACAGCTAATGAGTTCAAACAGGTGCAGTTAATACAGGTAAATAGTGGAAAACAGGAGGGCTTCTTAAAGAAAAACTAACAGGTCTGTGAGACTCAGAATTCTTACTGGTTAGTAGGTGATCAAATAATTATGTCATGCAATAAAATGCTAATTGATTACTTAAAAATCATACAATGTGATTTTCTGGATTTTTGTTTTAGATTCCGTCTCTCACAGTTGAAGTGTACCTATGATAAAAATTACAGACCTCTACATGCTTTGTAAGTAGGAAAACCTGCAAAATCGGCAGTGTATCAAATACTTGTTCTCCCCACTGTAGATACCTTTGTACCTGTTTCCTCCAGCATCTTCACAATGTCCTTTTCTGTTTTTCTGAGACTGATTTGCACTTTTCGCACCAAAGTATGTTCATCTCTAGGAGACAGACGGCGTTTCCTTCCTGAGCGGTATGACAGCTGTGTGGTCCCATGGTGTTTATACTTGCATACTATTGTCTACACCAGAAGTGAATTGTTATCTGTAGGAGGAATGTATATGGTGGATGCAATTAAGCTTGGAATGTACTGAGTGAAGGAAAGATAATCACATGTAGCAGACACTGATAAGGATGGAGAGATCTGGATTAGCGAGGAAGGGGTTTGAGGTTAGGTCAGGTCACCTTATGGGAGAAGCAACAGTTTGTGGAGTGGTACCTTCCTGAGCGGTATGACGGCTGCGTGGTCCCATGGTGTTTATACTTGCGTACTATTGTTTGTACAGATGAACGTGGTACCTTCAGGCATTTGGAAATTGCTCCCAAGGATGAACCAGACTTGACGAGGTCTACTTTTTTTCTGAGGTTTTGGCTGATTTCTTTTGATTTTCCCATGATGTCAAGCAAAGAGGCTGTGAGTTTGAAGGTAGGCCTTGAACTCCCTCCACAGGTACACCTCCAATTGACTCAAACGATGTCAATTAGTCTATCAGAACTTCTAAAGCCATGACATAATTTTCTGGAATTTTCCAAGCTGTTTAAAGGCACAGTCAACTTAGTGCATGTTAACTTATGACCCACTGGAATGGTGATGCAGTGAATTATAAGTGAAATAATATGTCTGTAAACAATTGTTGGAAAAATGACTTGTGTCATGCACAAAGTAGATGTCCTAACCGACTTGCCAAAACTATAGTTTGTTAACAAGAAATTTGTGGAGTGGTTGAAAAACAAGTTTTAATGACTCCAACCTAAGTGTATGTAAACTTCCGACTTCAACGGTATGTCTCCCCTTTCATCTGTGTCTGGTGTTAGATAGAACTAGCTAGCCAGTAACTTCAGCCACCAAAAGGGGGGAGGTTCGTTCAAAACTCTGACGCAGTTTATATTGTGCTGCTGTGAACAGCATCACAACAGATGTTCCAAACAGGAGCTGGCATGAAAAAAATGACATCATTGATGCAATTGCGATGTTGTTTGAGTTGCTGTGTGTATCATCAAATTTGATTGAGAGGATTGTACTGCGGCACAGTGCATCCAGGTTTCATGACATAGGTGTTTCCAAGAGCTGTCAGTCAAGATCATCAATACAACCTCCCCATCCACCTAGCCTGTCTTTTCAAACTTCCTGGTAGTTAGTCATGAGAGAAATAATACTTTTTTGAAAATGTTGAGCAATTCTATCCCCCCCAAAAATATTATGGGGTTATTTTAGACACTCAAAAGTACATTTTTACCTGGGAATCAGAGTGACATTTTCAGGATCTTTAACGAGTTACTGTGTATTTTCCCGCAACTTTATGGTGATTGGTCACCGGGAAGTTCTTGTTTACATTTCAGTAATTTATGGTCAGCTTGCTGCAGTAGTTATTGTAGAATTCACAGTAACTTACTGTGGCTGATCTCTGTCATGCTCACTGACCTGATGGTGTGGCAGGAAGGTCAGTTTGCTGCCAACCTAGAGGTTGAGGCCAAGTGAGACTGAGTCCCAAGTGTGCTCACCACAAAGTATGCTTAATAGTTGAAGGTAGTGAGCTACTAGCAGCTAGTTGCAAGTATGTTACTGTGCATTTTGCAATAACTTATTGGCAGTTAGTTGTCAGTGAGTTGCTAGCAGTTACTGGCTGAGCAGCTAACTTCAAAGCAATGTGCCAAAGTGTGTATCACTGTATCAGAAGTACGTCATCAATGATGTGAGAAAATGCGAGATCCCACTGATATCTCTGTAGTTACGGTACTTTCCAAGCTGATTTCAAACACTGACCTCTACTGGACACCGTACTTACATATATATAGTTAGGATTTTGTAAGAGAAGTTTATCCAAACCAGTAATTTATCAAGGAGAGTAGGCAACTGTAGAATATTCAGGGATGTGAGGGTATGAGAATCCTGTTGAAGGCACACTATTTAGAAAATTGTTTAATGTGCAACTTCACTTTATGCACTGTTGTTTAAATAATTGGTTTTATTTATTATAGTATAGCATCCTAAATAATGCCATAGATTCCATTTAAAAAAAATGGTCAACTTGAAGGCTATAAAGGGAAGCATGATGTAAGATGCAAACCTGGTATTCCTATTGATTATAGACCACTACAGCCAACAACTTACCACTGCGCCACAGAGTTTTGACAGAAACAGTGGAGAAGAAAACATCTATCTAATAATCACATGCTGCTATTTATTGCTGACCAGCAGATGTCACTAATGTGCATTGTGAACAGATAGTGATAATGAGTTTTGAATGATTTTTCAGTGCAATTTGGTTAAAGCCTCAAGTTCCCATCACTACTGGCTATTAAGTTACTGTGACTTTTACTTACCGACAGCTGGTTTTCCATTCAGTAATGCAACATTCAGGCAACTAACTTCCATTAAGTTAGTGAGACATGCACAGTAATGTCTTAGCTGTGCTGCTCTTTATTGACACACCAATTGAACAACAACAATGTTAAAAGAGATACTCAACCATTAATAACATAACCAGCAAGCACTTAAATTGGTACTACACTGCAACTGACGGTTGGCACAAATACATATATTAGACAATGCCCCCAAATATGCAAATGAGCACCACCGGTACATTGTCCCCACCTACATTTCAAAGCACAGTGATGATTGTACCTTATATTGAAAATATTGGGTAGAAAAATGTACCATTATACTATATTGTCTGCACATGTACACTGAAAGAAACCGACCAGTACCATCTCAGTTCCTGACGGTGCCTTATGTGTACCTTTGACCTTTTTGAATCCCAGGGAGCAACAGTGACCCTACACTACTTTTGAGACTGTTCTTGGTAATAAAGATGCACCTAGTGGTGCTGCTGAAATGTTAACTCTCTTCTGCCCAAAAACTGGCAAGTTCAAATCCCCAAGGAATTTATGCACATTTTACATCAAGTGTCCCTGAGCACTGCTATTTTTACTTTGGTGTTGTCAGATAATCAGACAATTATTGACTTGATTATGGCAAATTTTAAGTTCAGAACTGCATTCTTGCCATTAAATCTGTGGCCAACCTCTGTCATGCCCACAGGCCTGATGGTGTAGCAGGAAATTCAGGTCATAAGGAACCAAGAGGTTGTGAGTTCAATAGTTTCAAGTAAATGGCGTACTATCCTTTAACAGCAGTAACACCTTCATTCAGCTGTAAAAATTCAGGAACTTATTATTGTGTTAGTTTCTAAATATGAGAGTAAGAAATTGACTGACACTATGAAAGCTCCAACCAATTTTATTCACCCATTGGGTCAATACAGCTGCATAAGACAAAGACATGGTTCCACCAGTGGTAGTATATACACCCCAATTTGGGTGGGAGTCTCCTCCTCTCTAAACATTGAATCTTTATTACTAGGCAGGAAGTTAAGTGATGCGGGCCACAAACTGTTCCACAAACTGTTCCTTCTCCCTTAAGGTGACCTGACCTAACCTCAAACCCCTACCTCACTAATCCAGATCTCTCCATCCTTATCACTGTCTGCCACATGTGGTTATATTTCCTTCACTCAGTACCTTCCAAGCTTAGTTACATCCACCATATACATTCCTCCTACAGATAACCATTCACTTCTGGTGTAGACCCTTGAGACTATGGCCCTCCTCATGTCTCTAGTATAACTAATGATTCATAATATTTCAAGTTTAGAAATCCACATCCATCAGTTGCTTACTTTACTTTAACCGCAACCTTTAGTCTCTAAGTGTACAGTACAATCACAGGAACTTTTTAACAGTGTAGCATTTCATGGCACAAAAGGAAAACATCACAGCATTAAAGAACTCTTCCTGATATGCAAAAACGAAATATGCTTACACATATATGCTTACACATATCAACCTCAACCCTCAACCCTTTTTTTTCCACCTGGGACACCAGGTGTATGCAATTAATTATCAAGTAGAACAGAAAACCAGCAGGATCTGGACCGTTTAGGGTAAGAGTTGAATACCATTGCTGTAGAGTGTATGCTGGTCCAGCATAGTCCAGCTCAGAGGTGTCAAACTCATTCCACGGAGGGCCTAGTGTCTGATGGTTTTTGTTTTTTCCTTTCAATGAAGACCTAGACGGCCAAGTGAGTGGGGTTCCTTACTAATCAATGGCCTTATTCATCAATTAAGTCCAAGGGAGGAGCAAAACCTGCAGACACTTGCCCCTCTGTGGAATTAGTTTGACACGTGGTCAAGCTGGTCTGCAAAACCATGCCCATCATTATCCTTGACTTGTTTAGAGTTTGGCACATTCTCTTCCTTTACTGAACATTTTGTATTGACCAAAATCAGAGAGTAACTCTCTGGATCCCCTCTCTTTAATAGTCTACTGTTCTGTTAGGAAATGCCTGAGTAGTAGAGGACACAAATACCCCGGTACAGGATTTAGACATCCCAGACATCTCTCCCGTCCGTCGTTCCACTTTACCCATAGAGCAAGTGCCGTATCCACTTTGAAGTGATGTGAGGGAGTGTTGTCGGAGGGAAGGGCCAGTGGTGGGTAACCCCTTATTCCTCTCTTTGTCACTCTCACTTTCGCATGCGCATGCTCGGATGCACCCACACATACACACCCACCATGCAGCTAATATTAACCCGTCCCCATGCTATGAGAATCGGTTGTAGCTGGGATGGCTCACTCGCTGACTGAGGTGTTTTGCATTTTCAACTGGGGATCAGAGCGGAGCCGGAGAGGAGACGTGGTAAGTGAATTATCAGCCATCCTGGGGCAATGTGTGGAGCCCCTGAGACGTTTGCTTCCCCTCTCTCCAACAACAATGGCTCACTCACACCTATTAAAATAGAACTAGCTCAACCAATTCATCGGTGGAGTATAGGGTCAAAGACAACAGAGTACAATGACTGTCATAATCAATATCATATGTTTCCAAATAATCCATTAAGATCCAGAATAGATATCTCTATAACATGAAGAAACCTTTTTTATTCACTTCTTTTCATAGGTTGCACCTCTGTCACTTGGTCGTGTCCTACCATTGTTATGAATGTTCTCAAGCCACCTTCTACCGGCTGTGCAGTGGTGGTGCTGTATAGTTGTGATAAGTCCAGTCATTCCGGAGGGAGGCTAAATACTGTTTAGTTTAAATGACACTATGGTGTCTAGAAATACATTGCTATAAAGTAGTCAAATATTTTGTAGGAAACAACTTTGCCAGCATTATCATGTTGTCAAATTCACTTTAGACAGATGACAATGTTGTCATTAGCTAGCAAAGTTTGTCAAACATAGCTAGCAATGCTAACGTTAGCTGGCTAAAATCTGGCGTCCTCCCTTCAATCTTAGTTAACTAATTTAACGTTGCACTGCATCTAAAGTCAATCTGGCGACATCAAAATGAAGACAAATGTAATTGTATTTACAAGCCACTGTAATGCACGTTTTATGAAATCTTCATCAGCGCTCATTGATGATGCATTGAGTAGAATGCTTAGTCGGGCATCAGTCCAAAGCGAAGGTTCAAAACAATATTGTTTTGAAACAAGCAATCCGTGAATAGTCTCAAACAAGTGAGGGTAAAGATTATGAACACCCCCTTTTTAATTTTCATGCATTTATTTCAATTTGATACCGTATAATCTTATTTGGATACAGCAACCTAAATCTGTACTTTCTCAAAATGGTGTAGTCAATTGCAAGATGATCACAGTTATGTTTGATAACTTCGGTTTGAGGACAACAATCTTTTCTATTCATGTGGTGAATCTATGGTTGTTAAATCCACAGATTGTAATGTAGTCCCTAGATTGTTATCTACTTTTACAATGTAGTCCACAGTTTTGTTGGTTATATACTTGCGAAAACACAATGAAGGCTGGAGAATGGCGTCGGAGGGGATGGCTGCTGTTTAAACGGGCTCCTAACCAATTGTGGTTTTTGTAGATGTCTATTTACCACCGCAAACCGATGTAGGCACTAAGACCGCACTCAAATAGCTATGTAATGCCATTCGCAAACAAGAGAATGCTCAAACAGAAGTGGCGCTCCTAGTGGCCAGTGACTTTAATGCAGGAACATTTAAATCTGTTTTTACCTCATTTCTACCAGCATGAATGAGGTAAAAAGGCTGGTCATGGTTCACATCAACACCATCATCCCAGAAACCCTAGACCCACTACAATGTGCATACCGGCCCAACAGATCCACAGTTGATGCAACCTCTGTAGCACTCCGCACTTCCCTTTCTCACCTGAATAAAAGGAACACCTACGTGAGAATGCTGTTCCTTGACTACAGCTCAGCGTTCAACACCATAGTGCCCTCAAAACTCATCACTAAGCTAAGAACCCTGGGACTAAACACCTCCGTCTGCAATTCGTTCCTGGACTTCCTGATGGGCCATCCCCAGGCCCAACAACACATCTGCCACACTGATCCTCAACAGAGAATCAACACTGATCCTCAACTGCCACACTGATCCTCAGGGGTGCATGCTTAGTCCCCTGCTGTACTCTCTGTTCACCCACAAGTGCGTGGCCAAGCACGACTCCAACACCATCATTAAGTTTGCTGACAACACAACAGTGGTAGTCATGGACACTGACAATGATGAGACAGCCTATAGGGAGGAGGTCAGAGACCTGGCGGTGTGGTTCCAGGACAACAACCTCACTCTCAATGTGAGCAAGACAAAGGAGTTGATCGTGGAGTATAGGAATTGGAGGGCCAAACAGGCCACATTAACATTGACGGGACTGAAGTGGAGCGGGTTGAGAGTTTGAAGTTCCTTGGTGTCCACATCACCAACAAACTATCATGGTCCAAACACACCAAGACAGTTGTGAAGAGGGCACAACAACTTTTCCCCTCAGGAGATTGAAAAATTTGGAATGGGTACCATATCCTCAAAAAGTTCTACAGCTGCACCATCGAGAGCATCCTGACCTGTTGACTGGTATGGCAACTGCTCGGTATCCAACCATAAGGCACTAGGGTAGTGCGCACTGCCCAGTACATCACTGGGGCCAAGCTTCCTGACATCCAGAACCTATATACTAGGCGGTGTGGAGAAAGATTGTCAAAGACTCCAGTCACCCAAGTCCTAGACTGTTCTCTCTGCTACCGCATGGCAAGTGGTTCTGCGGCGTGGAGTCTAGGACCAAAAGGCTCCTTAACAGCTTCTACAACCAAAGCCATGAGACTGCTGAACAACTAAACAAATGGCCAACCAGACTATTTACATTGACCCCCCCTCCTTTGTTTCTACATTGCTGCTACTCGCTGTTTATTATCTATGCATAGTCACTTTACAAATTACCTCGACTAACCTGTATCCCCGCATATTGGCTTGGTACCGGTACCCCCTGTATATAGCCTCATTATTGTTATGTAAATTAACTTTTTGACAGCTTTTTAAAATTTGTGACAAATAAAACTTGATTTGATGTAAAAACATCATAAAAGTTCTGAAAACTTTCAACAAGCTGATTCGCAAATACTTGGTTGATGCAGAGTTGGGAAAGGAGACGCTAATAGAGCCTGTTCTGGTTTGTCAGATTTGCTCTTTAGCTCTGATAGAGCTAGCCTCCTGGTGAAGTGGCTGTTCGTGTGGTTCAGCTTGAGCCTGAGCCTCAGCCCCATTCTCTGCCTCTGCCTTATCCCCAGCCTTAGTCTCGGCCACAGGAGCCTGCTGAGGGGAGGATGGCTCATAATTATGGCTGGAATGACACGAATGGAAGGGCATCAAACACGTGGACCCCATTTGTTTGATGTATTTGATACCATTCCACTTATTCTGCTCCAGCCATTAACCACAAGCTTGTCCTCCCTAATTAAGGTGCCACCAACCTCCTGTGGTCTCAGCCTTAGTCTCTGCCCCAGCCTCAGTGTTAAATGAAATGAAAATTATGGCCAATGTTCTGTGGTCAGAGACGATAGGACCCGCTGATTTTAACCGTTATTTTACACTGTCACTTTTGTCCTCCAGCCCTCGTTCTCCAGCCCTCATCCCCAGGCTTAGTGTTGGCGGGAGAACAGGTTCTTCAGGGCGTTGTTGTAGTTCTTGTTAAAGGCGGTGTAGATAAGCGGGTTGAAGAAGGAGTTGGAGTAGCCCAGCCACAGGAAGATGCTCTTCCAGATGGGTGGAATGTCGCAGTGGCACAGTGGGATGATGAGCTCGGTGAGGAAGAAGGGGATCCAGCAGAGGACGAAGACGCCGATCAGTATGCCCACCATCAGCGCCGCCTTCTTCTCCTTCTGCTCGCGCCACGTGTCGCCGTCCATCTGAAAGGTCACCGTAGCGTGGCGCACAGTGAACACCATCTGGGGCTGCCCCGATGCCTCCTTCACCTGTCAATCAAACAGTCAGCCAATCAGTTAGTCAATCCAATCAGTCAACCAATTAAGAAATTAAAGAACCGACCAATCAATCTGTTTTTAATTGCAGGCGGTCAGTTTTACATTTGTTCATTTTACATAAGCCATAACTTATTTTTTTCTCAGTCAATTAGTCACTTAGTCAATCAAACAGTCATCAAATTGATACTCATCAGTAAAAGAACAAGCCAATGAATTAGATAATTGAGCAACTAGACAGATAGCTGAACCTTGTGGGCAAGACAATAAACGTATCAATCAAAAACAAGCAAAATAGTGTCTGATGAATCAATCAGCCACGCTACAGGTCATAAACTACAAGCAGAACTCAAGCAGCAAACCTGGTTTCAAAAACAAAGAAAGAAACACCTCATGGCACAACGCCTCTCCCCCATGTGACCTACTTGTTGTCTGTATGTAAAGTCTTTTGTCTGTAATGTGTTTTCGTTATATGTCGGAGCCCAGTAAGACTAGCTGTCGCCATTGGCGTCTGCTAATGGGGATCCTAATAAATCAAATCAAATCAAAAGCCATCAGCCTCACACAGAATAAATGGAATGAAAACACCATCCTTCAATCTTTCCGCCCATTTCTCCTCTCCAGGCACCCGCCCTGTTATAAGGAGCCTGATGAAATAGTGCTTGTCTCTACAACTGACCGCTGCAGGTCATCATGCATGAGCTGTTTACAAACCTACACTTTCCTCCAAGCAGATCACATCTGGGTTGCGCGTCCCAAATGGCCCTCTATGGGCAGTGGTCAAAAGAAGTGCACTAAATAGGGACCCGGTCCCTGGTATATTAAAACTAGAGTGACAGATAGGCCGGCAGCCTATTGGCAGCAACAACAACACCAGGTGCTCTAAGACTGAAATGTAGAGATGTATAAAGAGCTTAGTCAGAATTAGTTGACGTCGGTGTGAAAAAGTAAATTCTTACAGAAATCAATAAGGGTCAGGAGGCCAGGGAGACAAATGGAGAGATTCATTCCATTTGCAGGAGAGGATATGGGTTAAAAGCACAGGGTCTAGGGGGAAGTGGCTGATGCCAAAATGAAGGGTAGAGTATATTGAACCCTGAGGTACTGTGGAAAAGGGGGTTGCAGTTTGAAGGGGAATCTGGGCCAATTAGTGTGCTTTGATGAAATATAGCCATTGATTCTTGAAGAATATAATTTATAAATGCCTCACAAACTTAGTTCAACTGTCTTACCACATCACCACACAAGATACATTGTGTACTTTTTATCTCATTCATGGCCAGTCCTTGCATCCATAGATCTGTCTGTGAATTTGATATTGGTTACATTTCTCTAGTCCCATCCCTCAGTGTACACTTTGTTGTTGTTTGAATCCAAGATTGCCTCTTTGACAGTGTATATGGATGTAATACTTTAAGTACAGATATCGGGCCCAATAATTCAATGGACACAGAAGAGAGAGAAAGAGAGAGCAATAACATGGTGCAGGAAAAGTACAGGAGAATCTCTTGAAGACATGCAAACGAAAGTAATACACAAGACATAAGCAATAACAACCCTGTTTGATATTGCTTGATAGTCTCAACTGGATTAAACATAGCTGATTCTTTTTATATACCAAGTAGCAGTAGTCTAAATATCCATATCATTTCCTATTAGAACACAGTGGTTCTACTCTACTGAGCCATACCAGGGGGTTGGGGATTGCGTTTAAACATGGTTTGAAAGTAAGCCCGCTTGAAGAGCATTCAAAAGATACCCTACCAGACACAGTCATGTTTAAAAAGGTGTTGCAAGTACAATAATTACACACTAACAAATGTCATTGTACCACGTAAACAAGTATTCAACCTGTATTTGTGTTCACAAATCCCTGAAAAGCTAGCGTTTGTTGTTCCTGAATACATTTCAAATGTATTGGAAACAGGTTATCAAGTTATGCCATGGAACATGTTAGGATGTGTTAATGCTGTGTGAAATTTCCAGTAGGGCTCCTACCGCGGTCTGCGTGCTTCCTTGTGTTTAGATGCTATCACGCCTAATATTCACGACTCCTTTTGTACACGCTGTTAACTGGGCTGACCTTGATCCAAACACCCATGTATACAAACTATCATACCACAGATAAAACAGCCTAACTTTTCTCCCTAGAAAATGAATTGACTAAGCTAATTCAGCTGAAATACCACAGTTCTAGAGGGTGATAGTTGACTGTCTAATTAATTTATGTGAAAACTAGAGGGAGTGTTTACTGAGGGTGTATAATGGTGATAAATATTCATGCTAGGTGCCAATTAGTTTCTATTGTTTGAATGCGGTGTAATTTAATAAAACATACGAAAGCTAAAGGATATTTCCCAATGACCTACCAGTCTATAAGAAGTCTACTTTCAACCATCTCCAAATCAGTGAACTAGCCGCAATACATTTGAGCTGTTTTGTAGCAGCCAATTCTAAAAGTGTATGCTACTGTTTACTTATTGAATATAGCCAGAGAGAGTAGAGGCCAGGGTTTGGGTCATTTCCACAAATTCAATTTAAATTCAATTCCCTCTCCCTATACATTCCATCAATTCTAAGTCAAGAAAAAAATACAATTCCTAATTCAATATTCTGCCACAATAATTCACATAATTAAATTCCTTCCCTTCTTTCAACTCAATCCAAACTGAACCCTACTACCTCAATTCATGGCAGATTCCAAAGACCAACTTGACCTAATAACGAACTAAGAGGGATTTCTGGTAAACCTCAAAATGTCTCCTGAATTCTGAAAACTCTCAGGAATTAAGGGAATTATCTTAAAATGTTAAATATATAAAATAAGACAATACGATGGTTTTCATATTAAAACATACAATCATAAAGATGTAAAACATTATCCCAATTATTGAATATCATTGACAAGCTAAAGCTGTTAAAAAATGTCTCTGAATGGTTTGGCACATTGTGGGAAACAATGCTCCATGCTGTAAAAACAATTACACAAATCACCAAACCTTTTTTTATGAGATAGGGACACACCTAAAACACATTTACAGTGGGGCAAAAAGTATTTAGTCAGCCACCAATTGTGCAAGTTTTCCCACTTAAAAAGATGAGAGAGGCCTGTAATTTTCATCATAGGTACACTTCAACTATGACAGACAAAATGAGAAAAAAAATCCTGAAAATCATATTGTAGGATTTTTAATGAATTTATTTGCAAATGATGGTGGAAAATAAGTATTTGGTCAATAACAAAATTTTATCTCAATACTTTGTTATATACCCTTTGTTGGCAATGACAGAGGTCAAACGTTTTCTGTAAGTCTTCACAAGGTTTTCACACACTGTTGCTGATATTTTGGCCCATTCCTCCATGCAGATCTCCTCTAGAGCAGTGATGTTTTGGGGCTGTTGCTGGGCAACACGGACTTTCAACTCCCTCCAAAGATTTTCTATGGGGTTTAGATCTGGAGACTGGCTAGGCCACTCCAGGACCTTGAAATGCTTGTGTTTGGGATCATTGTCATGCTGAAAGACCCAGCCACCTTTCATCTTCAATGCCCTTGCTGATGGAAGGAGGTTTTCACTCAAAATCTCACGATACATGGCCCCATTCATTCTTTCCTTTACACGGATCAGTCATCCTGGTCCCTTTGCAGAAAAACAGCCCCAAAGCATGATGTTTCCACCCCCGTGCTTCACAGTGGGTATGGTGTTCTTTGGATGCAACTCAGCATGCGTTGTCCTCCAAACACGACGAGTTGAGTTTTTACCAAAAAGTTATATTTTGGTTTCATCTGACCATATGATATTCTCCCAATCTTCTTCTGGATCATCCAAATGCCTCTAGCCTGTTGCGACTCTAGGGGCAGTATTTTCATTTTTGGAAGAAAAAAAACGTTCCCGTTTAAAAAGGGATATTTTGTCAGGAGAAGATGCTAGAATATGCATATAATTGACAGCTTAGGATAGAAAACACTCTAACGTTTCCAAAACTGTAAAGATATTGTCTGTGAGTATAACAGAACTGATGTTGCAGGCGAAAGCCTGAGAAAAATCCAATCTGGAAGTGCCCCATATTTTGAAAGTGCTGCATTCCAATGAGTCCCTATTGAGCTGTGAATGTGCTATCAACCAGCTTCCCCAAGGTATCTACAGCATTGTGACGTAGTTTTACGCATTTATGTTGAAGAATAGCCGTAGGCGGCTACATTGCGTAAGTGGTCACCTGATGGCTCCCAGGGTGACTCTCGTGTAAAATACAGAGGTAGCCATTACTCCAATCGGTCCTATTGAAAAACTAATTGTCCCGACGGATATATTATCGAATAGATATTTGAAAAACACCTTGAGGATTGATTATAAACAACGTTTGCCATGTTTCTGTCGATATTATGGAGCTAATTTGGAATATTTTTCGCCATTTTCGTGATTTCCGGGCGATTTCTCAGCCAAACGTGAAGAACAAACGGAGCTATTTCGCCTACAAAAATAAAATTTTTGGAAAAAAGCAACATTGGCTAGCTAACTGGGAGTCTTGTGAGTGAAAACATCCGAAGTTCATCAAAGGTAAACGATTGAATTTGATTGCTTTTCTGATTTCCGTGACCAAGTTACCTGCTGCTAGCTGGACAAAATGCTATGCTAGGCTATCGATAAACTTACACAAATGCTTGTCTAGCTTTGGATGTAAAGTATATTTTGAAAATCTGAGATGACAGGGTGATTAACAAAAGGCTAAGCTGTGTCTCAATATATTTAATTTGTGATTTTCAAGAATAGGAATATTTTCTAGGGATATTTATGTCCGTTGCGTTATGCTAATTAGTGTCAGGCGATGATTACGCATGCGGGATGGGGAGTCAGCAAACTTCAGACGGGCCTGGACATGTACTGGTTTAAGCAGGGGGACACGTCTGGCACTGCAGGATTTGAGTCCCTGGCGGCGTAATGTGTTACTGATGGTAGGCTTTGTTACTTTGGTCCCAGCTTTCTGCAGGTCATTCACTAGGTCCCCCCGTGTGGTTCTGGGATTTTTGAGGGAGATTATCAGTGGTCTTGTATGTCCTCCATTTCCTAATAATTGCTCCCACAGTTGATTTCTTCAAACCAAGCTGCTTACCTATTGCGGATTCAGTCTTCCCAGCCTGGTGCAGGTCTACAATTTTGTTTCTGGTGTCCTTTGACAGCTCTTTGGTCTTGGCCATAGTGGAGTTTGGAATGTGACTGTTTGAGGTTGTGGACAGGTGTCTTTTATACTGATAACAAGTTCAAACAGGTGCCATTAATACAGGTAACGAGTGGAGGACAGAGGAGCCTCTTAAAGAAGAAGTTACAGGTCTGTGAGAGCCAGAAATATTTCTTGTTTGTAGGTGACCAAATACTTATTTTCCACCATAATTTGCAAATAAACTCATTAAAAATCCTACATTGTGATTTTCTGGATTTTTTTTCTCATTTTGTCTCTCATAGTTGAAGTGTACCTATGATGAAAATTACAGGCCTCTCTCATCTTTTTAAGTGGGAGAACTTGCACAATTGGTGGCTGACTAAATACTTTTTTGCCCCACTGTATTTATATTCAATGTAACATTTACATATCATGTTGTTAAGTGCTTAAATGCTATTTTGAAACAAGATTCATGATAGAAGTGAGAGAATCTTGTAGAGCTGTGGGCATGTTTGGCAACACTCCCTGCAACAAGCATATGTGTTCTCCCCCAGAACAGGGTTCAGTTCCCTTCTCCACCTTTCGTAATATTTGTATGTCCAAATAAAGCAAAAATACTAAAGGTAGAGTGAAATTCCTTCTCTATAAATGAGAGCTTTATTAATTCAGGATTTAAATTAACACTCGGTGCTGTAAAATAACTTGAGTGTTGGTGTTAATAACCAGAGTTGAATGGAATTCTTACTCTGTATAGAGTTAAAAAGGTTGAGTAAGTAAGAAATGTGTCCACAAATATTCCCGAAACCTCTATTATATGTGATTAGAGAATGCCATAATGTTGTTATTTTGTTAGGTACTTCTCCCTATTAGCTGACATTTTTCAAAAACATTTGACCTGTCACGCTAGCTGCTCGGTTCATACAGTTTCACAATTCATGGGAATGTAGTGCAATACAGACTGACTCCCTCTGAGGCACATGTTGCTTGGCAACCCATCCGCGGCTAAAACCAGTGTGAGAAACATGCTAACAAACGTTTGTGCTATGAAACGAAATAAATACTGCACTCTGACCCACAAAACTTTTTCGCTAGAGTTATGATGGTGTTGTTCGACAAAGCAGGAAAAGTGAACTTCAAAACGTGATGTAGTTTTATTGGAATTTGCAGCTCTTTTTGGTAAGTAATGAATCAACTAGCTTCTGACATTACTTAATTCATGTTTAAACACGGAGGAACTCAAAACCACACCCATTTTATTATATTTCCCAGCGTGCTCTATTGTAGGTAGATATTTTTTTTAATTGTTTGTTTCAATATTTGTGTATTTGCATGTACATTGATTAATTGATCTCATGCTATACAAAGATAAATAACATACGTTTTTCTAAACTAATACAATCCGTTAGTAGTTGGATTTCTTGAACCCGTTGCTGAGATAGTTGTTCCAGTTTAGATGGTTAAATCGGTCTCCTTTGTATAATTAACTCTACCTTAGAAGTTATTCTTAATGCAGGTTGTGGGTAATTAGTAATTTACATGTGTAGTACCTTAGCCTATTTACCAACCAAAAGCCCTTGACCTGTCTGACGGCCAATGAATGTGTTTTGCTTCACTGAATGTTAATCTGTGTAATTGGCTATTTTAACTCTGGCTTCGTTTGCTAGTCTACCACTGATCAGACACATTTAGCATGCTATAATGTAGCATACATCAAGTGTATTGTTTTGCTATTGGCTCATAGGCAACGTAAAAAGCCTGTTGATGTTGTTAAATATTGCTATTATTTTCTGTGTGTATCATGATGAAGATAGTCCTAATTTAAAACCCTACACCTGTCTCTACTAGGCGTAGAAGGGCTTACACCCAGGTGGCGCAACAGGTATCATTTTTAGGTCCAATGTAGAGCGCATTTAACATCTGATGTAGAGTTATGACCCACTTATGACCAACTGGTGCAACCGGTCCCAGTTGTTGGATATGCTAACTCTGTCTGGATTCCAATAGGAATTACATATCACTTTGCAAACCAGCATAATGTGACTTGCCCAATGTGGCCTACAAACCAAGACTTTCAGACCAGTGTGTTATGGTAAAACTAGGCTGTTGAGGTACAGCCTTATATGATATGTGATGTATTGTCATAAAAGGTTTGATTTCATGGATAAAATATTAATTTAGGCACCCAGTGAAGGGGAATTGAATGAAACAACCATGTCTATCACAAGCAAACACAGTGGTAATTATGAAGTTCACTCTGAAGGCACACTGGGATTTATGCAAATATGTGTGTGTATTTGGACAGACGTTAGAATTTTCACCCATGATTGTGTTTATTAGTGACAAAGACTAGGTCATTGGATTCACTTTTTTCAGCTTTTATCTAGGGTTCCATAAAATGATGTGTTCATAAGTGTGTTGAAATACCAGCAGGTCTGTCTTTGATTATCTGTTATATCCATATCACAGCAATAAGAAATAATTTTATTTGCACACCACATCAGGCCATTTTCTGAAATGATGATGACCTTCAGGCTGATGTTTAATTCCAATTATACAACTGGTGGTTTAGAATTCCCATTGTTAGAGCCTCTCCTGCCCATGATAAATGAGAAAACATACACATGGCCACGTTCATTTAAAGTGGAATCTTTACGTCGTTACCTAGCAACGCACTACCACAACTACTTTTACAACTACTAGTCTTAGCACCTGTAACTCATCATGGATGATTTTAAAGTTACTCGTGATTTTTTTTCTTCCCACTAATGTTTAATGAATGGTGCCAACAAGAAGAGGAGGAGGACATTAAAGAAATTAAACAAGAAGAAGAGCAAGTTGACCAGCAACCTGAGCTTAGCTTTAACGTTAGACATGCAAAAATCTGTAATGTTAGCCCTGGTATAGACAACATAGAAAAGGAGCAAAGTGAAGAAGCTAGCTACATCAAGACAAACCAACTGGGCAGTGAAGTGCTTTCTGGAATGGCTGTCAGAAAAGGGTATACACATCGATCTGGTAACTGTTTCAAAACAGGAGAATGATAATATTCTCTGGAGTTTGTACGCCACCTACTGAATAAGGTGTGGTTTGATTTGCAGTTGCACTTTTGCCAAAGATGCAATGAAGGAAATCACAAACTGAAGCCAGACTCATTCGTGAAAAAAGACAAAAATGAAGAAACCAAGAACCACAAAAATCCAATGGAAATAGACAGAGAGAATCGTCGTGGCTGCATTTATGAGAACCTAGGAGAATGAGCTCTGCCTCGTGGAAATGTGCAATTCAGTATCATAAATTAATAGCTGTCGGTGCTGTGACTATATGAAAATAATTGTCATTGTGGTTTCTATTCTTATCTGTTGTTGTAATGTATTTGCTACAATGTTTCAGTGCTGTTTTCAGATCCATGGACAGCTCCCCTATACAATGTTTTGATCCGTTATTCAATTTTCCTACGCATAGACCAGACGTGCGCTGTTTTCAGAACCATGTACAGCCTCCCTAGAAACCAAGGTTCTGGAACTATCAACCAGCGCTCGGGTAGTTTTGCTTTACATGGCAGTCAATACGAATAGAACTAACGACCAGAGAGCACCTAAAATGTCACTTGACATCCAGTCTCAGTGAATGTAGCATCATTTTTTTTTTGTTTAAAAAAAAAGGATGGTTTGGGAAATAATCTTGATTTTAATGCTGGTAACCCATTGTATAAAAACTGTAATACAGTTGAGCCGGTTTCGCCTCATGGCTATGACCACATCACAGCCATGATAAAAATGTCATAACACATGGCCTCTCATGTATTATTGCTTAATTGATATCCAGCCAAATGGCACATTTACAAGATTTGGAATAATTCATCACCCACCTTTTCCTTTCAGACTGATTATAGAAGATAGTGAGCATAAAATTGGTAGGACAACCTAAGCTATAAATAAATAAATCCAACTACTAACAGATCAGAGTAGATAAAAATAAATGTACAAACGAATAATTTATGCATGCTGGGAAGTGTTAATCAGCCCCCTGAAACCATTTCAAACATATTTTTCCAAAGCTAAAATGTAAGCAATAAAGAATAATTTAGTAAACAATACGGGAATTAAGCCCCTATACACTGAGTTACCAAACATTAAGAACACCTGCTCTTTCCATAACAGACTGACCAGATGAATCCAGGTGAAAGCTATGATCCCTTATTGAGACAATTGAGACATGGATTGTGTATGTGTGCCATTCAGAGGGTGAATGAGCTAACAAAAGATTTGTGCCTTTGAACGGGGGATGGTAATACTGTAGGTGCCAGGCATATCAGCTTGAGGGTTTCAAGAACTACAACTCTGCTGGGTTTTTCACACTCAACAGTGTCCTGTGTGTATCAAGAATGGTCAACCACCCAAAGGATATCCAGCCAACTTGACACAACTGTGGGAAGCATTGGAGTCTAGATGGGCCAGCATCCCCGTGGAACACTTTTTTGTAGAGTCCATGCCCTGACAAATTGAGGCTGTTCTGAGGACAAAAGGGGGTGGAACTCAATATTAGGAAGGTGTACACTCAGTGTATATTAACAAAGCATCCTTAAGGGATAGTCCACCCAAATTACAAAATGACAATGTTGTAGTTCATAGACTGCTTAAGGGTAAGGAAACCAAAATTAAATTTGGGTGAACTATCCTTTTAATGGGACCAAAATAAATACATTGGAAACATATTGCACATCCTCATTAGAAAACATTTTAATGTAATGCATATACAGTACTGTATATAGTTATAAATATTTGATCAAACATTATGTTCACAGTAGTGTGTTGAAATGATTTAAAACAACATGTGCATTCAATTTCAATGCTAAATAATCAACTCCAGTAACTGGAACTTGCACAATTATAATACAATTGAAGTTTTACAATTCTAAATTCCAATTCCAATCCAAGGATGTTTTTATTTTACAATTCCTGATCAATTCCAATACAGACAGCCTAAATGGCAATTCCATTCAATTTTTGTTTTAAATGTCATTCCAATTCAGACAGTCTAAATTTCAATTCAATTCCAATTATATGTATTTTTACAATTCCAATTCAATTCCAAGTAAATTCTCCACTTCATGCTTGAATTCCAGAATTTAGAATTATATAATTTTTTTGAATGGACCCCAACCCTTGTGGAGGCAACATGGAGGCAGCTCAATTTGAACAAGCTTGGGTACTATAGCCATTAATACCAGGCCCTTCTTCACTTTCCACTGCTTGTTGATTATTCCTTGGATTAAATGCCATGGATTAAATGTCCGTCTGTGTGGGGAACACATTATCTCCCACCCTCTGTGTGTATATTTGTGTGTGTGTATTTGTGTGTGTGGGCCTATGCACAAACATACTTGTGTACATGCCTCCATGTGATTTGGTCTGTTGAGTATGAGATACAGTACACACAAGCGTTAGAGAGCAATACACATCCTGCAGCACCATCACAACACCATCAGAACACAGCTCAGAATGTGTTGTGTAGATGACATGGTTTTCTACTAATGGCCCAGCAACCGATATGAGAGCAACAGCATATATGAGAAAGGTATAATGACACTGATATAATTGATGTATATTCAGATAATGATTCAGATCGTGTTGGAATGGGCAACCATTATCTGAACATTGATCAGGGTTGATTAGGTCTGTCAAAAATGCCAGAGGAGCTTTACGAGTGTGTCAAAGTAATAATAAGGTAATGAAATCATCTGATTATTAATGCCATGCTAGCCTACTGGTAGTTCATCATGTGGATCCCACATGGAACAACCAACCATCCAGCGGGCAAAACTAGTTGAAAAATAAATAATTACAACCAAAAACTTTTTCGATTTTTTTTTTTACAAATGTAATTCTAACCAGTTTTACCCGCCTGGCACGGGGTAAGACTATGGTAACAGAAGTACCTCAATCACCTCAGCCATAGGCGTGATGGTGTTGGTCTTGCGCGAGCCGATGCGGAACTTGGCCGCCTTGTAGATCTTCCAGTAGACGAAGAGCACCACGCACAGCGGCAGGTAGAACGCTCCGAAGGTGGAGAAGATGGTGTAGGAGGGTGCCTGGCTCACCTGGCACTCCATGCCCTCCTCTGAGTAGGTCTCCCCCCAGCCGAACAGTGGCGACAGGGAGATGACTGAGGACAGCAGCCAGGTGAGTACGATCATCACATTGGAGATCCTCTTGCGAGTCTTGAGCGTGTATTCCAAGTGTCTGGTGATGGACCAGTAGCGGTCCAGGGCGATGGCGGTCACGTTCCAGATGCTGGCCGTGCAGCAGAGCACGTCGAAGGAGATCCACACTTGGCAGAGCACGCGGCCCAGCTTCCACAGCCGCCCATTGAGCTCGTGTACCAGGCTCAGTGGCATGACCAGGGCAGCCACCATCACGTCTGAAATGGCCATGGAAGCCACCAGGTTGTGGGGCACACGGTGGAAGGTCCGCACCCTCAGGATGGTGAGGAGAACCAGGAGGTTCCAAACAAAGGTGGCCACCACCAGCATGGCTAGCAGGGTGAGGGTTAGCACGCTGAACACCGAAAACGGACGGTAGAAGTTCCCTGTTCCATACCCCAGGTTGTCGCTCCCAGCCCCGCTGATGTTGGTGGTCACTAGGCTCATGTTGGGCTCAGTCATGTTCAACAGTGTTCAGCAGTGGTCACACAGCCCAGCTGGCTGAATATGGTCAGACAGGTCTGTCACAGGGAAGGCTTCTGATATCCTGCAGTGTAGAGAGAGATAGAAGAAGAAGCTTATTAGGTGCTCTATTCATCTGTATTGCTGAAGAGTTACAAATTGCGTGATAGAAATGTAAAGGTAATTTCCGATTGAGCCGACATATGCAGCGTTTACCATGAATGCAGTCTATGCCAACTAGGGTTACAAAGGGTCAGGAAACTTTCCGGTAAATGTCCAGAATTTTTGGGAAATTTTGCTTAAATTCATCTAAAAAGTTAGCTTGTAACAGTGAACATTTTTTGTGGGATACACATAAGGCAATTCTAGGTCTTGTGGCATATTTTGGTTAAACTATCCCCAATCCAATGGAATTGCAATCCTCTGCATTCACAGTGCACTCTTCCATCACATATACAGCTGATTCTCAAGATCTTGCACACTAATGAGATGCTATTGAGCCCACACTACTACACTGTCTGAGCCAAGGACCACATGCTTTCTGGTAAGTTTTGATTACAATACTGGATGGTGTGAATATATTTTATACGACATACATACTTTTTTGTTAACTAGTAAATAGTAGTCTACAGCAAAGTGTGTTTAAATAATTTCTAACTTGTTAACCATTTCTGCTAGTTCATTTTTGCTTCCATGTGGGTTTTAGCTTGCTTGAGCCTGCTAACTGAGGAGTGTCAATTCACCTGTTTCCATACATGTTTCATTTTAAAACATTTATCTTACAAAGGAGTTGTTTAACTGTTTATCTATTTATCTATACATGGAATTGTATTTGGGGTTTTTTACAAAATAAATTCTATTCAGGAAAATGCCTCGGGCGCTATATGATGTGTGGAGACATTTCACTGCGGCTTATATAGAAGGAAAAGCTGTGTACATGTGCAAATACTGTGCCAAATCATATGTGAAGAATGCAACAAAGATGCAGAATCATCTGGCCAAGTGCATAAAGTTCCCTCAGCGCTCACAACAAGCAACCTCTGACAAAAGTCCCTCTACTTCTATTCAAGGTGAAAATGATGAATCAGACACCTCATCGATAGCAGCAGCTCATGGTCCTCCTGGAATCAGACATTTTTTTTTTTAACTCAATGGAGGAACGTAGTCAGAGAAATGCTGATGAATGTCTTGCTCGAGTTGTGTATGCAACTGGTTCACCTCTGATGCGCACAGGCAATGTGTTTTGGAAGAGATTTCTGAATGTTCTTCGCCCAGCATACACCCCTCCAACCAGACATGCTTTATCTACTCATTTGCTGGATGCAGAGTTCAACAGATTACAAGTGAAGGTCAAGCAAATCATAGAGAAAGCACACTGTATTGAGATCATCTCTGATGGGTGGTCAAATGTTCATGGGTAAGGAATAATGAACTACATCATCTCCACCCCTCAACCAGTATTCTACAAGAGGACAGACACAAGGGACAACAGACACACATGTCTCTACATTGCAGATGACCGTGGACCACAGAAGGTATTTGCACTGGTGACAGACCATGCCACGAACATGAAGGCTGCTTGGTCTAAAGTGGAGGAGACCTACCCTCACATCACACCCATCGGCTGTGCTGCCCATGCATTGAATCTGCTCCTCAAGGACCTCATGGCACTGAAAACAATGGATACACGCTACAAGAGAGCCAAAGAAATGGTTAGGTATGTGAAGGGTCAAAAAGTTATAGCAGCAATCTACCTCACCAAGCAAAGTGAGAAGAATAAGAGCACCACATTGAAGCTGCCCACCAACACCCGTTGGGGTGGTGTTGTCACGCTGCAGCATACATGCTGGACCACAAGTATGCTGGCAAGAGAATCCTGTCTGGTGCATAGATCAACAAGGCCTATGCTGTCATCACTACTGTGTCTCGTCACCTTGGCCTGGATAATGTCAAGGTTCTTGGCAGTCTGGCAAAGTACACTTCCAAGCAAGGACTTTGGGATGGAGTTGCTATATGGCAGTTTTGCCAACATATCTCATCAGCCACCTGGTGGAAGGGACTTTCCCCTGTTGCGTACATCATCCTCTAAATCCCACCAACATCAGCTGCCTCAGAGTGCAACTGGATCTTGTTTGGGAACACACACACCAAAGCACACAACAGGCTGACCAATACAAGGGTTGAAAAATTGGAGGCCATCCTGGCAAATTTGAGGCTTTTTGAGCCTGACAACAAGCCATCCTCAACAAGGTTGGAAAGTGACAGTGAAGATGAGGCCCCAGAGTCTGATGTTCAAAAAGTGGACATTGAGGATGTCCAGGGAGAAGACAAGGAAGCCTGAAAGGAAGACAACCAAAGCTTTAGTTTCTTGACTATCACTTTACAGTTGTATGTTGAAAACGTTTTTGGGTGATGCGATGTATCATTGGGGATCATTCAATATTCCCTTTCTGTTCAATTCGGAACAAATGTTTTTTTTCGGTTGGAAGGATTTAATCATTTGCAATTATCTTTACTTATGATAAAAGTAAAAGGTTTATGTTTTTGTCTCTATATGATATGGTAAATATATCCAACGCAAAACACATCTACATTTAAATGGTATTAATATTAATTTGCATATATTTCCATTAATTCCCATATATTCCCGTTAATTCCCACAGAAGGTTCCCACCTCTGAATATTCCCCAAAATGTGCAACTCTACCGCCAACGCAGGAACATTGCCTTCAGATTTGAATTGGGCTTTAGTGCTGAACTTCCTACGACATGCATTGAATAGAGCCCTAAGTCATGCCAACAGAAAACATGGTTCTTGGTAGTCTTGACACGTGACAATGGTCACAACCATATCAGTTGAAGAGTTGAAGCTACAAGCAAAGGAAACTGTGAAGGGCATTGAAGGAGAATACTTTTAATCACATCATTGTTATGATTTTGTTCACTGGATTTGCACATTCCCTGTGAAAGCACTACTTTATTCTGTTATAAAGACGCTGTTTGGTAATTTGCTCACAACAGTAGAAAGCTGGCCGAGAGGCTCATTTAAACTGACAAGTAATCTGCCTGCAACTTTCATACTTGCTTGTAATATCCAGTTAATAAGCAGCTGAGGTACTCCACTACATCCTTGATTCTGACTAAGAACATAAGTATTCAGTTCCAACACACAAACGCAAACATTCTTTCTCACAAAAAATGCATCACATATGAAAAGATCTAAATGTAAACTTAGTGTTTGTAACTTTTGAAGCTTTAACGGCTTACGCACGAGTATGAGTGCCTCAACTGCTTATGCATATCCCACCGGTTGGACAGTTAACACTTTATAATAGTTCAATAATAATGTTATTATATTTACATTATCATATATCTTTAAAAAATAAAATAATTTATCATTCAAATACAATTACAAATTCAGTGCATTACGTTGTACATAACATGGATTTATACAAACAGTATCAAAAAGTACCGTAACCATATAAAAATCGCAAGAAAATTCAAAAAAGTGCTGTTGCATAATTTGCAAATAAATTCATTAAAAATCCTACAATGTGATTTTCTGGATTTTTTTTCTCTCATTTTGTCTGTCATAGTTGAAGTGTACCTATGATGAAAATTACAGGCCTCTCTCATCTTTTTAAGTGGGAGAACTTGCACAATTGGTGGCTGACTAAATACTTTTTTGCCCCACTGTAGCTGAATAGCTACTTTACTGGTGCCAAGATTTTACTGTAGCTACCTGTCAGCAAATATAATTACAGTTTTTCTCAATTGCTAAAACACTAAAACCCATTGGCTGAATAAAGTTCTCAGTTGCCTGGACTCATTTAGCTAATTATGCAGTCTGTTGTCAATACCTTAAACAATTTCACATGGTAAAACACAATTTGCAGATCTCACTTTGACTTTTCAGCAAAACTTTAAACACATTCTCATTCTCAAAACACATTCTGCACTCTAATGCACATGTCATCCATACTGGTAAACACAAGTGGCAACAATCAAATACAAATAGAGAAGACATGTCATTTGAACACAACCACTCAAAATTGATTTAACCTGTTTCAAATGATGCGACACAACCAATATAAGCCAGTTCAGAGAGCAAACAGGTTGTTGAAGGTGGGAAGGAGAAAGTCTGAGAATGGATAGAAGAAACAATGTGAGAGGACGAGGACGAGTGCGTATGCGAGGTGGGCGACAAGGAGGAGGAGGGCAAGAAAGAAGAAGAGGAGGATGAAGAGGAAGAGGAAGACAAAGATTGGAAATATCTGATGAAATTCGAGCAACAGTTATAGACCATGTTCTTGTCCATGGACTGACAATGAGGGAAGTAAAGACTTAGAGTGCAACCCAATTTGAGACAATTTTTTTTGTGTCCACCATAGTAAGGACATTCAGAGAAGAGAACAGGTACAGTATACTACTGTATTATTGTAATTACAAATTTACTGTACTACAATATATGCAGCTGTTTCAATAGACATTTGTAAAGTTAATCACTGTATGTATTGTACTGCATGAATATGTTTTGTAACTGCACAACTACTTTTTGTAGAATTGCAAGGCTGCCACATGCAGGTGGAAGGACAGCTATATTCACTCAGGAGCAAGAGGCCGTTATAGTTGGCATGGTCCTTCAAGATAATGCAATACGACTCAGAGAAATCCAGGAACGAGTGATACAAGACAACACACACTTCCTAAGAATCGACAGTGTGAGCATTTCCACAATTGACAGTGTCCTCCATCGTAACAGAATGCGAATGAAACAAGTATACAGAGTACCTTTTGAGCGCAACTCACCAAGGGTGAAAGAACTGCGAGCTCAGTATGTGCAAGTAAGTGTACATTCAGAAACATTTACTGTAATCCAGATTGTCTACAATACTAACACATACTATGTGAATGACATTACTCTTCAGTACATACAATGTATGTGAATCAGAAACCTAATTGTACTCTACAGTATGGCACTGTCTCTGTACGACTTACACAATCCTACATACAGTATATTGTATTTCTACACAGACAATATTTGACTTGGAATCCTTGGACAGACCCCATGAGTTCATCTTTGTCGATGAAGCAGGCTTCAATCTAACAAAGAGGAGAAGGAGAGGCCGAAACATGATTGGACAGCGGGCCATTGTTGAAGTCCCTGGTCAACGAGGTGGCAATGTCACAATCTGTGCTGCTATCAGCAACCATGGTGTTCTACATCACCATGTTATACTCGGGCCATATAACACCCACCAACTTCTAAGATGTATTGCCAATCTAAGAGATATTTTATTTGAGCAGCAGGTTCAAGAGCAGCAGGGTCAAGAGCTAAATGAGAATCCCATTCCCACCTATGTGATAGTGTGGGACAATGTCAGTTTCCACCGAGCTGCTCAGGTAAGGGAATGGTTTAACATCAATGGGCAGTTTATGAACCTGTACCTCCCTCCACACTCGCCTTTCCTGAATCCGATTGAGGAGTTCTTCTCCTCTTGGAGATGGAAAGTGTATGATAGACAACCCTACACCAGAGTAAATCTGCTGCAAGCCATGGATTTAGCCTGTGGTGATATAGGTGAGGAATCATGTCAGGGCTGGATACGGCACACAAGAGGCTTCTTCCCCCGTTGCCTCAGGAGGAACAATATTGCTTGTGATGTCGACGAAGTGCTCTGGCCTGACCCAGCCCAAAGACAAGAAGAAGCACATTGATCACATGTTTGCTCCTTTGATTTTTGTCCCTTTTAGTATTGTATACTTTAATACAGTGCATTGTAGGCTGAATACTGTACAATGGACAAATTGTATTGCCCTGAACATTGTGCTTTCAATTTATTAACAGTACTGACTGCTCAATAGATTTTGACTGGTTGCAGGTTCATATCAACAACGAACAAGAATTACAGTCAAAGGACAAGTTTGTGAGATGCAGGGTACAGTACTGTAAAAATAGGGGTACAAGGAGGAAGAACAAAAAACAAAATTCCAAAGAGCAAAGCAGAGTAGTAATTTCTGATCAATTTTGAGCTACTATGATAGAACTTGTTTTCGTTCATCAGAAGACAATGACGGAAAAATATGAATATTTTTTTTAGATAAAAAATTGACTTCTCCCTGAGAATTGTATGTTTTGAACAATGTGTTTTCTATTTTTCGGTGTATTGTTTACTGACTGCTTGAGAGTGTATATCATTTTGATCACTTTGTTTCTGATTTGAGAGCAGTGTTTGATTTTGAAAACAGGTAAAACTGTTTTGTTTCATTTTGCGAGAGGAGTCAGAGGTTATGTAAATAGTGCCTGAAGATGAGGTTTTGTGTTTAATGTTTTCAGGAAATGGAGCAAGGTTTCAGAAATTGTGTTTTAGCAATTGAGAAAAACTGTAAAATAATACACTATTAATCTATGGGAAAGATACTTCTATATTTCCCCTTTCATCTGTGTCTGGTGTTACCGTAGCTAGGGCTGGCTAGCTAGGGCTTCATCTGTGTCTGGTGTTACCGTAGCTAGGGCTGGCTAGCTAGGGCTTCATCTGTGTCTGGTGTTACCGTAGCTAGGGCTGGCTAGCTAGGGCTTCATCTGTGTCTGGTGTTACCGTAGCTAGGGCTGGCTAGCTAGGGCTTCAGCCAGCATGGTACAAAAGGGTGGAAGGCGTTGCTTAAAACTCTGACGCAGTTGTCCTGTCAACACATCTGTCAATGCTGCTGTGATTTGTGTCCTTAAAGACTTTCCAAACGGGAAATGTATTAATTTTTTGTTGTTGTTTTACATCATTGATTCAATTTCAATGTTGCTTTATGTATCACCTAACTGCTCACTGCATCCCAGTTTCTTGACACAGGTGTTTCAAGGAGCGCTCAGTCAAGATGAGTTCATAAATTGAAGCTCCCCTCCCACTCAGCCTGTTTTTTCAAACTTCCTGGTAGTTGGCCATCAGAGAAAGAGTACTTTTTCTCAAATTCTGAGCATTTCTATCCCCCCAAAATAGTATGGGTGATATTTTTCTTACTCAAAAGGCCATTTCTTATGGGAATCAGAATGACTGTTCGAACAAGAAAAAACCCCCAGCATGGAAGTGAATTAAAACCCAATTTATGTTTAAATTAACCCATGTTTGGGTAATCAGGTTATTTTCAGGTGTGGCTTTCAGTTGTTTTTGGCCACCCTATGGGATTAAATGCAATTCTAGTTCATCATGTTAAGTTCATTGAACTTTTCCTTGAATATTTCTGGATATCACTTATCCTAATATCAAATGAATAATACTATATAAGTATTATAACAAAGTGGTATCTCCCCCAATATTGGGATATGCATAGGTTCTTAACAAACTCATAGTCATACTTCATTTTTTGATAAACTTTCCAAATTGCACCAAAACAAAATAAGCTAGACAAGGTGGCCTGTAAAATTAATTATGTGAGAAATGTTGGTGGAAACGATTTATTCTCAAATAATGATCTAATAACTATCATATAGAAGTAAACTATGAGTCACGCGATGACATGTTGTGTGGTCCTCCCACTTTGACTCACTGGGAAAGCATACAGTTTATCAGGCTACAGATGAGAGAAATTATCATGTAAAGTTTTTTTTTTTAAACTTTAAAGTACTACTGAAGTTGTTTTTTTGGGGGTATCTGTACTCTACTATTTATATTTTTGACAACATTTACTTTTACTTTACTACATTCCATACATTTTCTCTGACACGCAAAAGTACTTGATTTGAACGCTTAGCAGGACAGGAAAATTGTCCAATTCCCCCCTCAACAGAACAACCCGGGTCATCCCTATTGCCTATGATCTGCAGACTCACTAAACACAAATGCTTTGTTTGTAAATGGTGTCTGAGTGTTGGAGTGTACCCCCCCCACCCCCAAATTGAAAAATAAATAAAATAAAAACATTGTGCCGTCTGTTTTGATTAATATAAGGAATTTGACATTATATCTATATTTACTTTGACTTTTGATACATTTCAGCAATTACATGTATTTTTGATACTTATGTATGGGTGATTCTGCAACTTTGGGCACTTTGACCCTGCAAGCTTTCAGAAATTAAAATGTATTGAAAAAACAAACATTTTACCAGTATTATAATTGTTTTTGATTTGTCTAGACATAATATCTGATAGCTGCGATCGTACTATTCAGGAATTTATATATTTATGTCATTTTTATCAGACATATCAGCCATAGACAAATATCATATACAACATGTATTTAAACATCAATTTTAGTTGAAAATGAAATATCATACAATTAAGTTATATCAAATTTCTTATACCTTTGTACATTAACTTGCATTGAATGCTATTTTCTGGGGTGGCAGGTAGCCTAGTGGTTAGAGTGTTGGGCCAGTAACAGAAAGGTTGCTAGATGACAAGATAGAAAAATCTGTCTTTCTGCCCCTGAACAAGGCAGTTAACCCACTGTTCCTAAGCCATCATTGTAAATAAGAAGTTTATAACTGACTTGCCTAGTTAAATAAATAAAAATGTAAGTACTTTTTAAGGTTCATTCAACACTACGCCTGAATATATAAACTTGCCTTTGTGACAGCTGAACACATGTATTTATTATACCACCCAACCTATTTGTGAGATTATGATAACTGCCATATGATTTCCCTATCTAAAACAGATCAATCAATGTAATTATACATAATATACTAATTTACCCCGAAAAATATGGGTGTGGTGGAAATGACAAGGTGTGGTGGAATTGACATCTATGTAAAAAAAAACACAAAAAAACAGATGAAAACAATATTTTATTGCAAACATTTTGAACAACAACCATTGTCTGAAATTAATTAAATGTTTAACAAAGTAAGATTCCAAAAGTAGCTGATGGGCAGAGCTCAAGGAAGTAGGCCAGTGTTTTTGAGAGATGAGCCCAGATTGCAGAGGGGTCATCCGCATAGAAGAGCTCAGTGAGCAAAGTGACAAAAATGACAAAAATGCAATTTCAGAATGTGGGTGTGGTCAATATGCACGATGATCTCTTTCTGCAGATTCTCTTTTAATTCTCTCAATGTGCCACACACCTTTTCTTTAACTGTCAAATGTACAGGGAACTTATCCATGTTTCCCCCCTTTGTATTCAGCTTTGTTTTTCCACTCAAACCACCATGTCTGCTCACCAGCATCAAAGTCAGATGTTTTAAGCTCTTTTGCTTGGCAAAAGGGAGCACTCTGTGTTCATGCACTCTTTCTTCAGGTTCTCACAGCACAAAGACTTAGTTAGCTTCTCATTGTTTGCTGCAGCTGATCACTTTGTGATGCTGTAGTTTGTCTGCCATGAACTGGAGGTTGGCGTGGGTTTTGCAGAGGTATGTATCCCTATCCTGGACTGTTGGCTTGACAACCCAAAAAATACATATTTTGCAGAATTCATAGTAGGACATTTTAATCACTGAATATTCCCTCTTAAAATTCTGATAAAGGTTGTGAATTGTGCCATTCAAGAAGTGCTTCTGCTTTTTCTTTTCTTGTGTGTCCTTTTTCCCTGTTGTTGCTCTACTGTTGACATCACGCTCATAGAATCTAGTGATTTTCTCTTCTGTGGCTGTGCTAATTATGTTACAATGCTTTTTCCTGGAGTATTGAATACTTGTTGGCCTGTTTTCATTTGCCCTCATTGCTTTTGCTGAAAATCCTTGATACTGCGCATTTTTCGATACTTTTGCTTTAACTCTGTAATAATGGCATTTTGAAACAATAAAATCCTTCTCAAGTTCTTCGGGTGTTCCCTTCATTTTCTATTTTGTCTTTGTCTTTGGGGAATATTGTCTCTCCATTTTCTTCATCAGTTGATCGTACCTTTTTTTGTATTTCTCAGTTTTCTGTTAAGCATTATCAAGTTTGACATTTGTAATGCAAAGATCTCTATGTATTTGAGCCACCTCTTCCAACCTTTTTCCTTCCAGCAAGTATTCAACTTCTCATTCCTGTTGCAGATGATGGGGAAGGGGTATCAGGGCATGCATCAGGAGCAGGTAAGTTAGGCGCAGGTATGATGGCCTCATGTTCTGGCTACAAGTCATCAGGTGTCTGCCCGATAGGTCGGTCGCAATTGCTGTTCTCTATAAAGTCTGTCTTCTATTCCATTGTTTGCATTTCCTTTGCCATCTCTTGCTTCTTTGTTCTCGCTTTGTAAGCTCAGAGATAGATTTCACTTCTCCCTTCAAATTTTTTCTTCCAGTATCTCTCGCTGTCCTTTTGCAGACGTTCCTGGTATCGTTCATTTTTTATTTTGCTTCTAAGTCTGTGACCTCTGTGCGTTTTATGTGGCATCTTCTAAAAACAAAGAAAAGTACTATTTATGGTGGGGAAAACGTGCTTATTGTTTTCATGTGGATTACTGAATATTCACATTAAAATATGTCTCCAATTGGGTGGAAACCTAGCTACTGTTCCATAATTTAAGAGTTGCTTTGGGAGTAATACTATATGGGTGATTCTACAGAAGTGGTGCAAATTGTGCAATGAATACTCAGGGAGAAAAAGGTGTAGATTCACGCACAGGGCACGGCAGGTGTTTATATTGCCCTCACAGAAGGCAGGAATCGTGGTCACAGGCAGACAATGGTCACACACAGGTAGGCAAACAGGCAGGTTTTGGTATTTATGTATTGGATAACTGCACAATCATTTCTTATTTTTTGGGGGTCTTGGGCTGATTAAATGTCATTAATGTAGGGCTCATAAAATGTATTGAATATATGGCTCATCAGGCTCAGGTAGCATCAGGTATGAATTTTGATGTGGATCAAAGCTTTAATCAAATCCAGACATCTTTTATATGCTTTATAATGCTTTTGAATGACACTTCAGGTTTTGATGGGAAATACCGGGTTACCCAGGGAGAAAAGGTATTTATTCTCGGGATGGAAAATTTTTTTAATATCAGGAAAATATTCAACCCTTTCGGTCACAACCGAAACATTTGAAAAAATGTGAGAACCATGGACAGTATTGATAATTTTCAATAACGTTCTATTACAAATAAGTTATAGAACTTTTATTTGCATACAACATTCACAAATTATTTGCATAAAACATTCACAAAATAGTAAAAAACAGATTTTTAACCAGAATTATTTCAAAAGCTTTACATTTAATTTAGTGAAATATGATCTCTATTGTTCTCTGTAAAATGTAAAATGTTGATTGTATGAACCTGAAACTTATTGATTGATTGAATTACTTATACATCTAATAAAATATGTTAGATGTTTAAATTGTAACTTTTCCTATTTTTAATTTGACAAAATAACAGACGTTCCAATAAAGACATCATTGTTTTTGTTGCGACCTGGCCTCTACAGCGCCTTGCAAAAGTATTCATCCCCCTTGGCGTTTTTCCTATTTTGTTGCATTACATCCTGTAATTTAAATAGATTTTGATTTGAATTTCATGTAATACACAAGATAGTCCAAATTGGCGAAGTGAAATGAAAAAAATTCAAAAAAAGAAAAAACTGAAAAGTGGTGCGTGCATACAGTGATGCAAAAAAAGTATTTAGTCAGCCACCAATTGTGCAAGTTCTCCCACTTAAAAAGATGAGAGAGGCCTGTAATTTTCATCATAGGTACACTTCAACCATGACAGACAAAATGAGAAAAAAAAATCCAGAAAATCACATTGTAGGATTTTTTATGAATTTATTTGCAAATTATGGTGGAAAATAAGTATTTGGTCACCTACAAACAAGCAAGATTTCTGGCTCTCACAGACCTGTAACTTCTTCTTTCAGAGGCTCCTCTGTCCTCCACTCGTTACCTGTATTAATGGCACCTGTTTGAACTTGTTATCAGTATAAAAGACACCTGTCCACAACCTCAAACAGTCACACTCCAAACTCCACTATGGCCAAGACCAAAGAGCTGTCAAAGGACACCAGAAACAAAATTGTAGACCTACACCAGGCTGGGAAGACTGAATCTGCAATAGGTAAGCAGCTTGGTTTGAAGAAATCAACTGTGGGAACAATTATTATGAAATGGAAGACATACAAGACCACTGATAATCTCCCTCAAAAATCCCAGAACCACACGGGGGGACCTAGTGAATGACCTGCAGAAAGCTGGGACCAAAGTAACAAAGCCTACCATCAGTAACACACTACGCCGCCAGGGACTCAAATCCTGCAGTGCCAGACGTGTCCCCCTGCTTAAGCCAGTACATGTCCAGGGCCGTCTGAAGTTTGCTAGAGAGCATTTGAATGATCCAGAAGAAGATTGGTAGAATGTCATATGGTCAGATGAAACCAAAATATAACTTTTTGGTAAAAACTCAACTCGTCGTGTTTGGAGGACAAAGAATGCTGAGTTGCATCCAAAGAACACCATACCTACTGTAAAGCATGGGGGTGGAAACATCATGCTTTGGGGCTGTTTTTCTGCAAAGGGACCAGGACGATTGATCCGTGTAAAGGAAAGAATGAATGGGGCCATGTATCGTGAGATTTTGAGTGAAAACCTCCTTCCATCAGCATTGAAGATGAAACGTGGCTGGGTCTTTCAGCATGACAATGATCCCAAACACACCGCCCGGGCAACGCAGGAGTGGCTTCGTAAGAAGCATTTCAAGGTCCTGGAGTAGCCTAGCCAGTCTCCAGATCTCAACCCCATAGAAAATATTTGGAGGGAGTTGAAAGTCCGTGTTGCCCAGCAACAGCTCCAAAACATCACTGCTCTAGAGGAGATCTGCATGGAGGAATGGGCCAAAAAGTGTGTGAGAACCTTGTGAAGACTTACAGAAAACATTTGACCTCTGTCATTGCCAACAAAGGGTATATAACAAAGTATTGAGATAAAATTTTGTTATTGACCAAATACTTATTTTCCACCATCATTTGCAAATAAATTCATTAAAAATCCTACAATATGATTTTCAGGATTTTTTTTCTCATTTTGTCTGTCATAGTTGAAGTGTACCTATGATGAAAATTACAGGCCTCTCTCATCTTTTTAAGTGGGAGAACTTGCACAATTGGTGGCTGACTAATTACTTTTTTGCCCCACTGTATGTATTCACCCCCTTTGCTACGGAGCACCTAAATAAGATCTGGTGCAACCAATTACCTTCAGAAGTCACATAATTAGTTAAATAAAGTTCACTTGTAGGCAATCTAAGTGTCACATGATCTGTCACATGATCTCAGTATACATACACCTGTTCTGAAAGGACTCAGAGGCTGCAACACCACTAAGCAAGGGGCACCACCATGCAAGTGGCACCATATAGACCAATGAGCTCTCCAAACAGATCAGGGTTGGGTTATAAAAACATATCCAAAACTGTGAACATCCCAAAGAGCACCATTAAATCCACTATTAGAATATGGCACCAAAACAAACCTGCCAAGAGAGGGCCGCCCACCAAAACTCACGGACCAGGCAAGGAGAGCATTAATCAGAGAGGCAACAAAGAGACCAAAGTTAACCCTGAAGGAGCTGCAAAGCTCCACAGCGGAGATGGAAGAATCTGTCCAAAGAAACACTTTAAGCCGTACACTCCACAGAGCTGGGATGTATAGAAGAGTGTCCAGAAAAAAACCTTTGCTTAAAGAAAAAAATAAGCGAACACATTTGGTGTTTGCCAAAAGGCATGTAGGAGACTCCCCAAACATATAGATGAAGGTACTCTGGTCAGATGAGACTAAAATGTAGCTTTTTGTCCATCAAAGAAAATGCTATGACTGGTGCAAACCCAACACCTTTCGTCAACCTGTGAACACAATCCCCACAGTGAAGCATGGTGGTGGCAGCATCATGCTGTGGGGATATTTTTCATCAGCAGGGACTGGGAAACTGTTCAGAATTGAAGGAATGATGGATGGAGCTAAATACAGGGAAATTCTTGAGGGAAACCTGTTTCAGTCTTCCAGAGATTTGAGACTGGGACAGAGGTTCACCTTCCAGCAGGACAATGACCCTAAGCATACTGCTAAAGCAACACTCGAGTGGTTTAAGGGGAAACATCTATTTTTTTTGGAATGGCCTAGTCAAAGCCCAGATCTCAATCCAATTGAGAATCTGTGGTATGACTTAAAGATTGCTGTACACCAGCGGAACCCATCCAACTTGAAGGAGCTGGAGCAGTTTTAACTTGAAGAATGGGCAAAAGTAGTTATGCACGCTCAAGTTTTCTATTTTTTTGTCTTATTTTTTGTTGTTTCACAATCATCTTCAAAGTGGTAGGCATGTTGTGTAAATCAAATGATACAAACCCCCCCAAAATTCAATTTTCAATTCCAGGTTGTTAGGCAACAAAACAGGAAAAATGCCGAGGGGTGAATAGTTTCGCAAGCCACTCTACACTCTGAACCTAATTGCTTACTTACATATTCAAATAACAATTGATATATTTTCTTTCAAAATGTTATTTTGACGAATTTATTAATTCCATTTCATCCTTCCACAAGTCCCGACACAAATCTAGGGTTGCTACCCAAGCCTGCTGGTCTAGGGTTGCTGGAAACGCGACCCAGTCGTTCAGTCTTTTTGGTCTGTATCTATGAACGCGACCCAGTCGTTTGTCCTAAATGTTCCATTGCCATAATGGCTGGCAACGTTCTTATCCCTTCCATGCCTGGCGCATGAGGGTGCCAGGCCGCCCTGCATCACGTACTCCTGCCATCTATTACGCACTCCTGCCTCCCCTTGTCACCAGCGATATTGGACTCACCTGGACTCACTCATCACCTGTTAATAAATCCTGTTAAGCCTCCCCCCTACTTTTTCGGAAATTCTGTTAAAAATCGCGCAACATTTTGGCGTCCTGCTACTCAGGCCAGGAATATAGTATATGCATATGATTAGTATGTGTGGATAGAAAACACTCAGACGTTTCCAAAACTGTTTAAATCACGGCTGTGACTATAACAGAACGTCTGTTTCATCGAAAAGCGCAGGAAAATCTGATCACTGGAGATGGGAAAAAATATCCATGCGCCACTTCAACCCATTGTTAAAGGTGAACCGTATTAAATGAGGCCGAGCTTGCAGTACCTACAGCTTCCACAGGATGTATAGAGTCTCCTCATTTGATTCTGATTTGATTCTTGGTAGAACCGACCAAAGGGAACCGATTCCCTCCGACCACCAACCTGAGGCATTGTCTCTGTGTTTTTCTGGACATTTTTCCACACGACCAACTATCGAATTTACATCGCCTCCTGATGATTTTTATAGCTTATTAACGTGTAGTTATACCTAAAGTTGCATTAGAAAGGTATTTCGAAGTGTTTTGTGAAAGTTTATCGTTGAATTTTTACTTTTAAAAAATGACGTTACGTTATGAAACGCTATTTTTTCCGTTTATCACACAGTCTTCATAGATCGATATCTAGGCTATATATGGACCGATTTAATCCAAAAAAAGACCCAGTATTGATTATGGGACATCAAGGTGTGCCAAGAAAGAAGATGGTCAAAGGTAATTAATGTTTTATATTTTATTGTGCGGTTTGTGTAGCGCCGACTATGCTAATTCTTTTGTTTACATCCCCTACGGGTCTTTTGGGGTGTTGCATGCTATCAGATAATAGCTTCTCATGCTTTCGCCGAAAAGCATTTTAAAAATCTGACTCGGTGGCTAGATTCACAATGACTGTAGCTTTATTTCAATACCAAGCATGTGTATTTTAATGAACGTTTGCGTTTTAACTAATACTATTAGCGTGTAGCGTAGCGCATTTGCATTTCCAGAGCTCTAGGTGGGACGTCTGCGTCTCAAGTAGGCTCAAGAGGTTTACCTCCCCTATATTTGTCAGTTCCCCTGCTCTGTTCCCCACTGCTGCATTGATAGTGTTTTTGTCTCTGTTACTTGTTTGCTGACGCTGTTACTGTCGCGTTCCATGTCCGTTCCATACGAAATGTATTACTCCCTGTACCGGCTTCGTCTCTCCAGCGTCATCCACGTGACAGAATGCAGCAGCCTACATACGAAGCATCGGGGAGTACTGGCATTCCGGTTGGTGCTGACATCGGCTCTGGGCAGCCGCTGATGGAATCGGGGGTGCCTAGCCAGCACGTCGGGCTTCCACGTCCTAGCTGGATCGAGAGATTTTCTTGCCCCAGTTGGCTAGGACGGTGCCCATCTCAAATTCTGTAGGTTATTGACGGTCTTTGCTGTTGTCATCAACTCCAGTTCGGCTGGCTGCATGGAATATTCTCATCCTACTTCAAGGTGGGATTGATACTATGGTTTAATAAATAGCATAGGCTACATTAACGAGAGAAAGCGACTGTAAAAACATCCTGTGTATGCTCAATAAGTGTTGCCAGTCAACATTGTTGTAATTGGCTTCAACGAGTATAGGCCTTCACGCATCACACTTAAATAAAAAATACTATAACTAAATTGTATTCTCAAATTTGAATAACCTATGTTTGGTCGCCTTCAAGTCGGTGCAGTTGCTTCTCACCAACTGCACCATGCAGCTATCACCTGCCTTCTGGGAGGTACTATTTAGGGTGTTTTTGTTTGACCCACACCAACAAGGCAAAAGACGTGACCGAAAAAGGAAGCAACTTTGCCTCGATTCTAAATGGGTCATGTCTCGGAGGGATGCCGCTAATGTCAAAGTGACGTCAAAACTTGCATATTCGAGTTGAAGAGAATTTTAGCATTTTAGCTAACCATTTCCTAACCTTAACCTAATTCTCCTAACCTGCTACATTATTTATCTTCACCTGCTGTGAAAGTTATCCTAACCTGCTACGAAAACTCACTTCTGATATTAATGGCATCCCAAATGAAAGTGATATTTGAGACATGCTGTATTTCTAAACAATTAATTGTACATACATTATGTTTTCAGTTTGTGAGTGTGTGATATGGGGATATAGAAATTATTATTTTGACATTTGTACAGGCATCACTTTTATAAACAATATGTTAAGTTAAGGTAGTCCATCGTATCCGATGATGACTTCCACTTCTGAGTTAACAGTGACTGCAGAGTCCAATCTGAATTCACAAACTTTATTGCAGGTGGGGCATATGCAGCCTGCGTTGGCGGGGGGCAGTCATGGTTGTATGTCTCCTGAGTTGTTTTTGCTGTTTATTTGTGCTCCTCTCAACCTCCCACCTCTGTGGCAGAGCTGCCGCCAGATGGACCGGTCAGCAGCAACATCCTCCAGGTCTGTGGGTTTGATGTTGCGCTTCTTCAGCCACGTTTTCAGCTGGTCCTTGAAGCGCTTCATTTTCCTCCCTGCAGACCACCGGCCAAGATGTAGCTGGCCATGCAGGATCTTCCACAGGAATTGCTCCTGAAACCTTCTAATTACATGCCTAAGCCAGTGTAGTTGGTGTTGGGTGACCAAGGCCTCCATACTCTTGCAGTTGGTCTTAGCAAGTATTTCGGTATGGGCACACAGTCACACTAGGTGATTCCCAGGATGCGCTGCAGGCATCTTATGCGGAATTGCTCGAGCTGCTTGTTGTGGCGACTGTAAGTGGCCCAGGCTTCACAGCTGTAAAGAAGTGTGGTGATGTAGACGGCTTTTTAGACGGCGACTCTAGTGTGGAGGTGGAGATGTTTTGGAAGACCCTGCGTCTGAGTTTCCCGAATGCAGCTGATGCTTGCTTGATCCTATTTTGAATTTTGAGGTCGATTCTGCAGTCCTCTGAGAGGATGGTGCCCAGATAATAGAAGGACGGGACTATTGCCAATGATTTGTGTTCAATGGTAAAGACAGGCATGGTGTGTGCAGGGCTGGATCTCCATTGACAGACCACCTCTGTCTTGGTGGTGTTGATAGACATTCCCAACCTGCTATAGACCCTCACAGCCGCTACAAGGACGGACTGAAGGTCTTCCGGAGTATGGGCCTCAAGAGCACAGTCATCAGCATACTGCAGCTCAAGAACCCGCTCCATCAAAACCTTTGTGGTTGTTTGGAGACTCCTGATGTTGAATAGGTTTCCATCCATCCTGAAGTCCACCGCAACCCCACAGCTGTCCTCATGCTCCTTGTGGAGAAGCTGGGTGACACATAGGAGGAAGATGTTAAAGAGTACAGGTGCCAGCACACACCCCTGCCTCACACCGATGCTTACTCCAAAGGGAACTGACTTCTGCCCTCCTATGGCCATCCAAGCCATAATCCCATCATGGAACTGGCAAAGGATGTTGACAAATTTGTAGGGAGAGGCAAATTTGAGTAGAATGCCTCATAGTAGTTCCCTGCTCACAGTGTCGAACACCTTGGAGAGGTCAACAAAGGCCATGAAAAGGTCCTGATGTTTTTAACGACACTTCTCCTGGAGTTGCCGTGCTGTGAATATCATGTTGACCATACTCCTGCCATTTCTGAAGCAGCAGTTCCTCTGTGATGTTGTTAACCAACCTATGTAGCATCATTTTAGCCAGGACCTTGCCGGCAACAGCCAGGGATATCCCCCGGCTGTTACTGCAGATAGACTTTGTCACCCTTGTTCTTATAGATGGTGACAATATTTGCATCCCTCCACTGTTGGGGGATGAAACCAGTCCCAAACCTCAGTTATGCACTGGTGAATCGTTCTGGTGCAGAAGTAACCTAACTGGTCGAGGTCTTGAATGGGTGGACGGACAGCCAGTTCTTCCAGGATGCAGTGGTCTGTAGGAGAATGCTGATTGAGTAGTGCTTCAAAGTGGCACACTTCATCAGGATCTGGCTTTGGTCCTTCAAGAGAGTTAGACCATCAGCTGTTTTCAGGGGGGGTGATGGAGCGACTTCTAGGGCCATAGATGGCTTTAGTTGAGGTGCCGAATTTGTGCATTTCATTTTTGTCTGCATAAATTTGGATTTCTTATTCATCCACCATTCGTTCTGCAGAGCATGCAAGATTGTTTGCACTTCCTTGCGTGATGCACTTCATTGCTGGCAGAGGGTAGCAGATGTGGGGCTGTTGAGAGTAGCCCTGTGCACTTTGTGCATATTGTCCAGTAGGCTGTGATGGTGTCAGAGTTCTCATCGAACCAGTCCTGATGTTTCCTACCTCTGAAGCCAATTGAGTGGAACTGATAAAGCACTGAGCTAATAGATACCCACTTCTGGTCCATGGGGTCCTCTGCACTCAAGAGGCTCAGTCTCCCTCAGTCTTTCAACGAGAGAGTACTTTTAGCCCTTTTTCATGATATCCAATTGGTAGTTACAGTCTTGTCTCATCGCTGCAACTCCCATGCGGACTTGGGAGTGGCAAAGGTCGAGAGCAATGCATCCTCCGAAACACAACCCTGCCAAGCCACACTGCTTCTTGACACACTGCTCGCTTAACCCGGAAGCCAGCCGCACCAATGTGTCAGAGGAAACACTGTACAACTGGCGACCGGGGTCAGCGTGCATGCGCCCAGCCCACCACAGGAGTTGCTAGAGCGCGATGGGACAAGGACATCCCGCCGGCCAAATCCTCCGCTAACCCTGATGACCCAGGGGCAATTGTGCGCTGCCTCATGGGTCTCCTGGTCTTAGGCGCCTGCGACACAGCCCGCGATCGAACCCGAATCTGTAGTGATGCCTCAAGCACTCCGATGCCTTAGACTGCTGTGCCAATTGGGAGGCTCAAGTCCTCCACTGTTTATTACCCAAGAGAGAGACAAGTGGCCCTGTTTGCAGATTATCTCTGTTATTGGGCCTCCTCCAAAAACTTTGCCTATGCTGTAAAAAAGCTACAGAGGAGCTTAACAGAGATCGAGAACCGGGTCAAGCTCAACCCCCTGACAACCCAGTGCGTCCTCTTCCACCTTAAACTGTATGGACAGGCACTCCAGACAACCCCACAGGGTGGTCTTGGAGTGCCTGGAGAGGGAGGGAAGGAAGTCATTGAACCACCTGAGGGTACTCTGCAGAAGAAAACCACTTTTAAAACTATTTTAGAGGTCATATCTGATGCATTTTATTGTGATTTTATCCACTCTTACTCCGGCTGATAGGCACGGCAATAGAAGCTGACATTTTAACAACCTAAACGCAGGTTTTTTTGCACTTTAAATCCATAAAATTTTGTTTGAATCAAATCAAGTTGAGAAAAAATAAAAAAAATAAAGGAGAACTCCACCTTGTACCTTGTACCTTGCCAAACCTGACCTTCGCCAGACCGATCCATGAAGAAGAGGGTTAGAAGAGGACAGGAAGCCTTACCAGTCCCAAAGTTCCTCGCTACAGGTTATAGAAAAGAGCAGAAGCGCTGAAAACTACAGTAAATACCGGAAAAATAACAATAATTTCATACCTTGATTACATTGAGACACAATCACCTACGTCTCATTTTTAATTAATGGGAATACTTGCTGAACAGAATTCCTAAATTAAACTAATTTTTAGCTGAATTCCTGGTGATTTTAGTCTTTTTAGTGAGTTTTGTATTTACATATTTTTTGCTAAAAACTTTGGGGGGCAAAATAAATCACTCGCGGGCCGGTTTTGACCTGTGGGCCACCTGTTGTCGACCCCTACATAATACAGTCATGTCCACAACACAACAGTAAATAATACTGTAGTGTTTTTGTGGACTATAGTATTTATACAATATTATACTATAGTATGTTTTCTGTTAGTATAATTTAATGTGGATAATTGACCAATCACATTGCTGATCCGAAGTCATCTTGCGTCTATGCCGCGGCCCCACACCCTGGCCTTCGTGCTCTGAAAAGTGAAGTAAAAACTGACAGCCTGAAGAGAGCCGCAACCAGCCAGCAGGATGAATACAAAACAAGAACGAAGTGACCACAGTAGATTGCTGGCACCTTAATTGGAGAGGACGGGCTCATGGTAATGGCGTGGTTTCCATGTGTTTGATGCCATTCCATTCACTCCATTCCAGCCATTATTTTGAGCCGTCCTCCCCTCTGCAGCCTCCACTGGAGGTGACCATTTGAGGCTAATGCGGTGCGGACATGGCAACATTTTAGCCCTGATTTATACAAATATCATGTGTCTCAGACAAGTTTTCAAGAAGTTAGGCTAGTTAGGCAAATTTTTACCATATTCGTTATCATATTTCCCAGCATGCTCTACTACAGGTTGAGTTTTTAGAAACATTTTTATCTGTGTTTTTGCATGCACATTGATTGATTAATCTCATGCTACACAAAGATAAATAACATACATTTCAGTTATTTAGTTGTGTTACAGCCTGAATTTAAAATGGTTTAAATTGAGTGTTTGTGTCACTGATCTACACACATTAGCCCATAATGTCAAATGTAATGTAATGTTTTTAATTAATAAAAAATTAAAAGCTAAAATGTATTGAGTCATTAAGTACTCAACCCCTTTGTTATGGAAAACTTAAAGAAGTTTGGGAGTAAAAATGTGCTTACAGTTTCCCCCAATTGTTTACAAACTAAAATTGGAACTTGAAATTGCAATCACCGAAACCTGAAACTCATATACCAAATCTCTAAACCAACTCTGCAAAATTGCAAGCACAATTCCTGCTTTACACTCAGTTTTCAATCCTATATCACACTTTTTGCAAAACACTACACACAGTTCTCTACATTAGGCACAACATTCACAATTAAAATATCTTTAGTCCCGTTGGAAAGCAACACCAATCACAATGCCAAGCTTTATACACCAATTGGCAACACCCACTCCTCACAGGTGTAAACACTCGTTGCTGAAATGTTCACATAGCAATCAGAGCTTTAGCACTGTAAAAGGGCACTGATGAGCTCTCCTGTTTTGGAGGAAAAAGGAAGTCAATGGTGAAGCAAGAGTTAGAGGTGAAGGAGTGAGAGGAAGAGGAGGACGAGGAAGGACAGTTGTCTCAGATGAGATCAAGGCCACATTGGTTGACCATGTGCTCAACCATGGATTGAGTATGAGGGAGGCTGGGCAGAGAGTTCAGCCCAACCTGAGCTACACGTTTGCATTTATCATCCATCCTTACATTCAGAAATGACAACCGGTAAGTTACCTACCAACTACACTATGCTCTTTATGTATGTATACTGCAGTCTGACGTGTCAGTAGGCCTATGTTACTCAGTGATTGTTGGCCAATGTTACAGTAATGTAATTTTATATCGATAGAAAATAGATTATTTTAGCTTACTGTAACCTATCATATTTGTGGATCTTCTGCAGAACTGAGATACGGCCAGGCCATGTTGGAAGACACCGGCTGTTCACACCAGAACAGGAGACCGCTATTATGAACATGGTGGTGGCAAACAATACCATTAGACTAGGAGAAATCCTGAACCACATAATTGCAGACAACACAATATTCAATGACATTCACCAGGTGGGCTTGTCTACATTGGACCGTGTATTACAGCGCAATCGAATCTGGATGAAACAGATCTACAGGGTGTCATTTGAGCGAAACCCAGAGAGGGTTAAAGAACAGCACTATGAATTGACTGTATGTTTGTTTATTCCATGTGTAACTGTGTTATGTGTCGGACTGCTTTGCTTTATCTTGGCCAGGTCGCAGTTGTAAATGAGAACTTGTTCTCAACTTGCCTACCTGGTTAAATAAAGGTGAAATAAAAAAATTAATGTGCAAATAAGTACTATACTGTGAATTTACTATCATATCAGCACTGTGTAGACACAGTACTGTAATCCAGTCTATTGTGCCTCACCATATTAACTGCTCTAGGTCAAGGTCACTTGTTGCCTGTTTCAGAGAGTCTTGGAGCTGGATGCCGCTGCAATTCAGCACGTTTATATTTACATGGATGAGGCTGGCTTCAACCTAGCCAAACGAACGGGACGGAACATTATTGGCCACCGTGCCATTGTGAATGTCCCTGGACAGCGTGGAGGGAATATCACCATGTGCACAGCCGTTAGCCAGCAAGGCGTCCTCCATTACCATGCCAACCTTGGTCCCTACAACACTTCTCATCACATTCCTGGACACACTACATGGCATTGTCATTCCAGCTGAGCAGAGGGGTAGAACCAGAGCAGCCCAGGTATGTTATCTGGGACAGCGTGAGTTTCCACCGGGTTGCTCTGGTCTGCAACTGGTTCATCAATCACCCACAATTTGTTCTATACCTCCCACATTTCCCATTTCTGAACCCAACTGAAGTTTTATTTTGGCATGGCGATGGAAGGTGTATGACCACCATCCCCTCGAACGGATGCCTCTTCCCCAGGCAATGGAGGATAAATGTGAAGTTGATGTGGGGGCTTTCAGCGGCTGGATCCGTCACTCCAGAAGATTCTTTCCCCACTGTTTAGCTGGGGAGAACATCGATTGTGATGTAGATGAGGTGCTGTGGCCAGACCGAAATAGGAGGCAGGATGCAGCCTAGTGTCTTTTTCTTACATTTTGCATGCGTTTTTGTGTTTAGAGTTTTGAAAGAATGAGCCACTTACATTTGGTCTTGTTGTACAGAAAACCCTTTATCTTACTGAATGTTTTTCCTGGTTTTCTCCTGTTGGGTATGGAAAGTGTTCCATACAAAACAATTTTCAAAAAGACTGCATTTTGGAAATAAATGACTATTGCATTTGTGTTATGTATATTTGAGTAGTATACATTACTGTAACAATCTTTTACAACCGACTACAGTGTAACACTGAACAGGCATAAACCTCCTGGGATATTCATAGTGTTGTTTAGCACATAAGTGTGTTTAGGTTGGTAGACAGATCTATTCATATGGCGTGTGTTGGTTTGATGCAACAAAAACATTTTGGAAAGTGTTAAAGCAGTGGTTGCTTTTGCTAGAGATTTGTAGAGGTTTTGTGAAAATGGCTCAGATTCAAACAATTAAATCGCATGAGTTACATGGACTCATTCCGTGTTCAATGTGGTGAGCATACATACATCTCCAAGGTCCCTCAATTGAGTAATGAATTTCAAACAAGGTACCAGGGAGGTTTTTCCAATGCCTCAAATTTAAAAAAAGCAGATGCTGAATATCCCTTTTGAGGACAGGTGTAGTTATTAGGTTTTGCATGGTGTATCAATACACCCAGTCACTAAGATACAGGCTTCCTTTCTAACTCAGTTGCCAGAGGAAGGAAGCCACTCAGGGATTTCACCATGTTGCCAATGGAGATTTTAGAACAGTTAGAGTTTAATGGTTGTGATGAGAACTGAGGATGGATCAACATAGTTACTCCACAATACTAACCTAAATGACAGCATAAAAAGGATGAAGTTGTGAATGAGAATACAAATATTCCAAAACATGCATCCTGTTTGCAACAAGGCACTAATACTGCAAAGAAATTAAAGTTATCTGGAATAAAAATTGTTTGGGGCAAATCCATCACTGAGTACCACTATATTCAAGCATAGTGGTGGCTGTATCATGTTATGGGTATGATTGTCATCGGCAAGGACTGACTTTTTTAGGATAGAAAATAAATGGAATACAGCTATAAGCACAGGCAAAACCGTAGAGGAAAACCTGGTTCAGTTTGATTTACAACAGACAAATTCACCTTTCAGCAGGACAATAACCTAAAACAAGGCCAAATCTATACTTACCAGGAATTTTCCTGAGTTGCCTAGTTAGTTTTAACTTAATCCAGCTTGAAAATCTATGGCAAGATTTAAAAATGTCTGTATAGCAATGATCAAGAATTAAAAACAATGCACAATCCAGGTGTGCAAAGTTCTTAGAGACTTACCAAAAAAGACACTTAGATAAATTTGATATTTCTGTATTTCAATTAGTAAATGTGCAAAAATGTAAATAAAAAACATTGACTGTCATTATGGGGAATTGTGTCCATTTTATATTCAGGCTGTAACACAACAAAATGTGAAGTAAGTTGAGGGGTATGAATACTTTCTGAACCCACTGTAGTCTCACGATGTTCCTAACCCTGGCAGTCATTCTGAATGTAGGCTGCAGGTGAATAGAAATGTCAACTGTTGGATATCCCAATGGCTGGATTCCAATTGGCAACATATTGTGACTTGCAGGTAGAGTTGCAAAATTCCGACAACTTTCCCCAATTTCACAGGATTTCCAAAAATTCCAGTTGGAAACTTCCTGAAAAAGACAAAATAAGCAGGACATTTTGGGAAAGTTACTGGAATTTTGTAACCCCACTTTCAGGCTGGGTGTGGCCTGCAAACAATGAGTTTCAGGCCACTGTATAAGACTAAGATTCAAAATGTAATATGTACTGCATTGTCAGAGTTGCTTAAGAGCTCACATGGGGATTTCGACAGGACTGAAAAAAATTACAAATTCAACAACCATGTCTCTGTCACTAACAAATACAGTCATTGCTGGTAACTACAATTCACTCAAAAAGGGAAGGCACACTTAGAAATTATATTACCGTTTTTGCTTACACATTTCTGAAACTATGGCTCCTTTTCTCTAGATCCTACACAAAACGTCACATCTCTTGCAAAACCAAACACTACATTCAAAACCATTTTAACTCTTCTCAAAATGGGGTTTTTGCATCAAAACTCTACCCACAATCCATCAAATGATTAGTTCTTATACACGCCAACTACACATGTTCAGTGGAGTCCACGGCAGGTTGTCATAGCACTCACATGTACATGTCTGTGTGTAACGGCTGTTGGTGGAAGAAGGTGAGCACCAAGGTGCAGAGTGGTACCTGTTCGTCATTTTAATGGTAAAGCTGAACACTACACAACAAGTGAACCAGCTCCGTCAGGCACAAACCACACTAAACAGAAATTAACTATCCACAAAACTCAGGTGGGAAAAGGCTACCTAAGTATGGTTCTCAATCAGAGACAACGATAGACAGCTGCCTCTGATTGAGAACCACACCGGCCAAACAACAAAGAAAAACAAAACATAGAAAATGAACATAGAATGCCCACCCTAGTCACACCCTGGCCTAACCAAAATAGAGAATAAAAGCCTCTCTATGGCCAGGGCGTGACACTGTGCATAAAAATATACAGTATTTATTCAGATTCAGTATATATTTACACTATAAACAGAAATGCAAAGTGGGAAAAATCAAATGTATTTTTTTCTCAAAACATTGCATTTTCATCCAGATTTCGGGATGAACAATAACAGACAAAACAAATACAGGAGAAGATAAACAAACAGGCTGTCCTTGTCCTCCTCCTTGTCCTCTTCCTTGTCCTCTTCCTCCTCCTACTCCTTGTCCCCCTCTCACTCTCATTCCTCTTCCTCTATCTCGCTCTCCAGAATTGGCCTCCATTGTTGTCCAAACCAAGAAAGCCAACCTGAAGCTTATTTATACTTCTCAAGCTCTGATTTCTAAGTGAAGAAATGAGCTATATGTGTTTTCACACGTGTTCACTGGGTGTACGTAATCGGTGAATGAGTGTGACATTTGGAATGGCAGTGTTTTCCAAACGAAACACAAGACCTGTTAGTTTTGAAAGATGTGTCTAATGTAGAGAACTGTGTTTAGTGTTTAGCAAAAAGTGTGTTTTACAATTGCAAACTGAATGTAAAGCAGATAATGTGCTTGCAGTTTTGCAGACTTGGTCTGAAGATGAGGTACATGAGTTAATGGTTTCAAGTACCACTTTTATTGTGCAAGCGATTGTAAAAAATTGTAAAGGCATGGCTTAGTGGGTGCATGGTTTTCAGTTAGTTATTTTTGACCAGCTGTAAGTGGGAGTGTTGTACCAGTTTAACTGGTCTATGGTAGAGGTACATCATATTATAGGTGTGGCTTATTGGGGGCTTGGCTTTCAGTGGGTTCTTTTGGCCTGCTGTAAGCGTTGTGCCAGTTTAACTGGCCTATGGTAGAGGTATATTATGTTAGGGGTGTGGTGTGGTGGGGGCTGTTTTTATGCTAAAAATGCACTAAAATCCCTTTGAACACTAGTGATTGCGTGGTATTGTTGCATCTGGAGCATTAGCATATTTAGAGGCGTGCCTTGTAGTGGCTATATTTGTTGCATCCGTTAGTGAGATTGCTGTACCAATTTAACTGAAATGTGGTACTGGTTCACTAATAGTTAAATGTTTGTATGGGACATATCAGAGTGACAGCAAGTCTCAGACCTTTACTGAATGAGTGTTTTGCAAGTCCTTTTGGTCTATTTTGCATTATAATCACAGACAGTTTGGAAGCCTTTGCTTAGGCTTCTAGAAATGTAAGGGGATATAAAAAACATAGAAAATTCATAAATGTCATGGGATAGTCAAACACTTGAAACCAACCTACTTGCAGTAAACCCATGGAATTACTGTAAAATACCAACATGCGTACAATAGCCTTGTCTCTGATATTACAGTAATTTACAGGAAGCTGGTGGCAAGTTACAATACATGTTATAGTATCATACTTGACACTAGACAGATATGGAATTTTGTATTTTGTATTTTGTTTCAAATAAAAACTTGGTGAATAACATTGGATCATTAACTACAACAATGTTCTCAGTATCGGAGAGCTCTGCCCTCCAACATGGCCTTGTTAGGGGCGGAGCTCATTAGAATAACACTCAGCAGTGTGCTTTGCAAGTGTTTCTTTTTACCTTTACATTTTGGTAATTTAGCGACTTAACAGTCAGTGCATTAAAGTAAGGTAGATAAACAAGAAAATACCACAGTATTTGGTGACCATCACAAAGAATATTACAGTGGTGACCATTACAAAGAATATTGTTGTAGCTATTTTATTTAACCAGGCAAGTCAGTTCAGAACAACTTCTTACTTACAATGACGGCCTAGGAACAGTGGGTTAACTGCCTTGTTCAGGGGCAGAACACCAGAATTTTACCTTTTCAGCTCAGGATTCGATCTAGCCAACTTTTGGTTACTGACCCAACTCTAACCCCGCTAGGCTACCTGCCCCCCTAGGCTACCTGCTGCCCTAGGCTACCTGCCCCCCTAGGATACCTGCCCCCCTAGGCAACCTGCTGCCCTAGGCAGGGGGGATAAATGCAAGTACATTTCATTTGTATGAGAACATACTAAATCCATTTATTGTAATTAAACTTCAGGCCAGTCAAATACAGATTACAAAAGATATTGAAATACCTATATTAAATACAGAAATACTGCTCATTGTTTGCACTAGCTGCCTGCACTGTGAATATGCAACAGTTTGCTAACCACTGTGCTTCCAGTAATGCACTGCAAATTCTATAAATACACCATGTTGCTGCAGTCAGTCAGGTGTTACAGTAATATTCTGCACGTTTGTGTTTCAGTAAAGTTCCTGTAAAACTATAGTAATTTACTGGCTTCTGTGCTGCCAGTATTATTTACAGTGTAGCCTACAACATAATTGCAAATAACAACCAGAGACTGTTGAACGGACGTTTGCCTCACCCAGTAACCGCCAATAAAACAGAACTAGACTTATTCGACAGAAAGTCAAACTGCCCAACCAGATTTTCCTCTGACAATGGCTATAAGTTTCCCATCATATAAACTAACAATATCAGATTTTTTGATTGGTGAAAAGCGCGTTATCTTGTTAGAATAGAAATCCAAAGACGCATTCAGTAGGCTAGATAAGATATGACTTACCCCACATCTCAGAAGAAACGAGTCTTACATGGGAAAAGAACGGACTTCTCGCTCAATCTTTTGCTTTTCCATGTGTTCACTTTGTTGCTCTTCGTGTGGACCTAGAGTGAGTGTTTATGATAGCAGCGACAAATAGATACAGCGGCTTCGGAAGGAACCATAGCCAAAGAAAGGGGGAGATAAGTCCATCACAGCGGTTGTCCACAATCAGAAAATATATATATATTTTTAAACATTTAATCAGTATTACTTATATGTTAAAGCCTACGGTGGTTATCATTTGGAAGGGTGTTTCTTTATTGCATAATTTGTGCACAATGTCATTTCATTGCCAGTTATTCCCTCCCAATATCCAAAGATCAATAAACGGTATATCTTGTGAGATTAATAGCCTATATCGTGCTTGAGAGGAACGGTGGTTGGAAGTTTGGAAATGCCAAGGAAACGTGACCACCTATGGCCCCTTATCCATCCCTCACCAGGACTCATATTACATCATTTATTTATTTTCGCACAAAAGCAATTTAATTTCGTTTGTCTCAACACACGCGGGTGAATGTCATTTATAATCAGGTTTCTTACTACAACTGAAGGAAATTAGGCTTCTCCAGCGGGACACCTCTCCCGCCGTCCTGGAAATGGTTTAAATCTCTCTGGATGCTTAGTTTAATTAAATCCACCTAATTCATTACCAGCATTCACCTTTCAAAATACAATATGGACTGAAAGCTTAACATCACAAGTTATCAGGTTTTGAATAATCCGGTTTTGATTATTGATCAAGCACTCAAAGTGTATCTTATATTGTTACTTGGTTTGACAATGCCATGTACTTGTCAATCCACATGCTTTCAAGACGGCAAAACGCCGTAGCTTTGAGTTGAACATGGTTGAGCGACCCTGTGAGTAAAAAACGCTCGAAATAGGATGTGCCGCGGGAGGCAAGCAATCAGTCAGAGCGTTGCTGTCTGTTCAGCACCACAAGCAGACGGCTTTGTTAAATCAGCACCATGGACAGCAACCACCCGGTCTCTCTCAACAACTGCCCACTTTATGGAAATTCTGCAATCCACTTGGCAGCATGCAAGCTATCACATGTTAACATACAACGATATATATTTTTGGCCACTCTTAGACTTGGGGAGGAATTGTCTGATGAACGAGATGACTCTTAGGCCAACCTCTGCCATTTATGCTCCCCGGTTACCACTTTCACACTCTCTAAGTTCTACCCTACAGCACTGCATTAAACGCCCTACAGTAAGTGGCTTCCAGGATCATGTAGTTTCAAGGAACCTAGGGTATTGCTGTAAAAGGCCTCCAGCAAGTAATTGCCCATTTATTCTACTCCTTTCACTGCGGGTGCTGAGGCTCCACTTTGGACTAGTTACACACTCTTTGTTCTTTTTTTAAAACACATCCATGTGTCTAGTTAGGGACAACACATGTTGTGTTACATTTAACATGATTTCTGTACATTTATCAACACATTTTGTGTCAATTCCTGCAATAAATGTGTTAAAAGCTGACAACCATACAACACAACCTGATGTTGTGTTAGATTATTGACCAATCACATTGCAGATCCGAAGTCCCATAGAAAAAATGTTGTGTTCTTTTTTTTTAACACAGCTGTGTGTCTAGTTAAGGATGACACATTGTGTTACTTTTAACACAATCACTGTCTTGGCACATTAACACATGATCTGGGTACATTTTTCAACACAGTGATTATGTTAATCTTTTACTGCAGTGGGCTAAATCAGAGTCAGACCGAGTGTTTCTTGGTAGTCTTAAACAAATTTCAAAAGCATATACCTCACACACATGGTTATGGGCTTAAGAAAAAGAAGACACCTTTACCATGTCAGATATAGAGTTGAAATCTATTCAATGTTGAGTTTGCATCCCAAAATTACACTTGATGTACATCACATAAGACTGAAATATAACACAACCATTTGACAGAGAAACACCAGATTTTGGGCTGGTTATTAAAAATAATGTTTTTTAATCCGAAGTCGCTTAGAAAAAAATGTTGTGTTATTTTTTTTTAACACGTGTGTCTAGTTAAAAATTACACTTGATGTACATCAACCATTAACACAACCATTATTTATTACAAATAATGTTTTTTAATAATGAAATAATGAAATCCATGAGGCCACCAGTTATTTGACTGCAGGAAACGACTACAGTAATACGACATGTGTCATCCATAACTATATACATGGATGTGTAAAACAAATGGTGTTGTTTTACACATAGTGTTGTAATCCACTTTAAAATGATGTAAATGACTGGGGAAGAAGTGTAGATTTTTTTTATTTAGAAGGTCATGAACAGTCAATCATGTTTTTCAGGAATTCTGATGATATTTGGAAAACCAGATCAATCAATGTATGAAAATGACTGTTGCTTCTACATTGATAAAGTTCGATCATAAACTTACTGGTTCCCTCCCCCATCTCAAACACTTGGATTCATTATTAATATTAAACCTCTTCAATGTAACTAAATGTAAACGAAAATGTCATCTACATCATCTCCAAAAACAATTATTAATAATGAGAGGGCCATGTACAATATCTAGCCATGCGGACTACTCCAAGAACGTTTAAAAGTCAGTCATGAAAGTAAGACCCAGATGCAGACTGTTGAAGTAGCAATATTTAATGTTCCGACAGGGACAAGCAGAAGACAGGTCAAGGCAGGCAGAGGTCGGTAATCCAGAGGAACAGGTCGGCAGGCAGGTTCAGGGGCAGGCAGAGTGGTCCGGCAGGCGGGAACAGAGTCCAGAAAACAGGCAAGGGTCAAAACCGGGAGGACTAGCAAAGAGAAGTAGACCACAGGAGCAAGGGAAACCGCTTGCATACAAGACCAACTGGCACAGAGACAGGAAACACGGGGATAAATACACTGGGCAAAACAAGTGACACCTGGAAGGGGTGGAGAAAATAACGAGGACAGGTGAAACTGATCAGGGTGTGACATTAATATCTTACCTTTCTGGTAAAAATAGTTATACATTGCTGAGGTGTAGTCAATTTTGAGTGCACAAACTCAAGTTCACAGTACAAATGTGACAAAAATATACAAATATTAAGTGTTTTATATAATGTATTTCCTATTCAACAAAACTGTATGAATAAGGCTTGAAATGGCTTATATATTTTTTAAATATAGTATAATCAATTTATAAAACGACTAACTATAAGATTTCACCTTCTGTGAAATATATATTTGCATATTTAGTGTTAGAGAAAATATGCATATTTTTTAAAGGTCTCTCTTGATCAAAAGGTCTGCCCCCATCATTGTGCACATCTCACAGAGCTCTTGCGTGGCTTCCTGAACTAGTTAGGAACTAGCCTTGTTCATATTGTCTGTCTATGACAAACAGAATGTGTTAATCTATGAGTTATTTTAGATTACTGGCTATAAATCGACAGCAACAAAACAACTCTCTACTGCTGTGTTATGATGTAAGGATTCCAGCCATTTGCTTTGTCAGTGGCTGTGATTTAGGATTCAGCCAGTAGATGTAAATTCGGAAGAGTGAATTACATGGTAGGAGGGACATCCCAGCTTCAAGTGGTGTCACATTTCACATCCTGCTTCACATAGGCAGAAGAGACATACTCCTGTGTCCGTGAGCATCAAGGCTTTCGCTCAATGCAAGCCATTTCTGTCTATCGATTTATAAGTGAAAATGTCAGCCGGAACCGGTACCAGAACCATACAGGTTCCCAAAACAGGGGAATTTACATCTAAGAGGTTTTTAAGGAAACAAGGTGACATCATCTTAACGCTCATTTTAATACACCAATGGTACCATGATATTCTCTTACATAATTTAAACAAGTACCGCCTTGTAACCAACGTTGGATAAGGCTTGTTTGTAGAGGGGCGTAGTTTATGTAGCTAGAAGCTACTCTACTGGGTTCAACATTTGACTGTAGGGTGTCAGCAAATATAATTAAAAGTTGACCTTATTTATCTTTGGCATAGATGCTTATACACTGCGTGTACAAAACATAATGAACACATGCTCTTTCCACAACATAGATTGACCAGGTGAATCTATGATCCTTTATTGATGTCAGTTGTTAAATTGACTTCAATCAGTGTAGTTGAAGGGGAGAAGACACAGGTTAAAGAAGGATTTTTAAGCCTTGAGACATGGATTGTATAAGTGTGCAATTCAGAGGGTGAAATTATGGACATGTTTACGTGCTGCTATGTAGTTTGTTGCTAATGTTACTTTGCTACCTGCCAACTTTACTCCTTTTTAATACATTTCTTTTCCCGTTCCACTTTTTTCATTCAACTTTTTCACCCCTGACACAATCTGGACATGGTTCTACACGACCTCCACCAGCCGAAGCTAAGTAGTAACAGTAACATTATGCCTTCTAATTGCAGTCGCTGTACTCATAATATACAGGAGATCGATCGCCTTATGGTGAGGATAGCCGTGCTGAAAGCCCAGTTTCAGACGCAATCGTTAGGCAAGGGTAATTTAAGTGGAGGAAAGGATGAAACAGAGTCTGTGCCACCAATAAGTACAGAACGTAATATAAATCCCCACGCACGGTCCCCGCAGCCGGACAATTTTCTAATTTCTTCTGGAAGGAAATGATGTAGGAATGCTCAACCGGTGTCGCTCATTCAGCCGACAGAAACATTCAACCGGTTTTCCCCATTAAGCAACGAGTCGGAGTCAGAGGCCAAGCCTTCTCTGGTCTCTCCACCACCCGTTATGGGGTCTGAGACGCCGAAGCCTTCCACAATTAGCTCTGACAAATTTAAAACCCTAGTCATCGGCGACTCGATTGCCCGCAGTATTAGACTTAAAACGAATCATCCAGCGATCAAACACTGTTTACCATGGGGCAGAGCTACCGACATTAAGGCTAATCTGAAGATGGTGCTGGCTAAAGCTAAAACTGGCGAGTGTAGAGAGTATAGGGATATTGTTATCCACTTTGGCACCAACGATGTTAGGATGAAACAGTCAGGGTCACCAAGCGCAACATAGCTTCAGCGTGTAAATCAGCTAGAAAGATGTGTCGGCATCGAGTAACTCTCTCTGGCCCCCTCACAGTTAGGGGGAGTGAAGAGCTCTACAGCAGAGTCTCATAACTCAATCGCTGGTTGAAAACAGTTTTCTGCCCCTCCCAAAAGATAGAATTTGTAGATAATTGACACTCTTTCTGGGACTCACCCACAAACAGGACCAAGCCTGGCCTGCTGAGGAGTGACGGACACTGTCCTAGCTGGAGGGGTGCTCTCATCTTATCTATGAACATAGACAGGGATCTAACTCCTCTAGGTCCACAATGAGATGGGGAGCAGGCCAGGCAGTAGGCTCTTAGCCAGCCTGCCAGCTTAGTGGCGTCTGCCCCTATCACAGTCAGCTCAGCTATCCCCATTGAGACGTGTCTGTGCCTCAATCTAGGTTGGGCAAAACTAAACATGGCGGTGTTCCCTCTAGCAATCTCACTGGAATAAAGACCTCCTCCATTCCTGTCATTACTGAAAGAGATTGTGAAATCTCACATCTCAAAATAGTGCTACTTAATGTTAGATCCCTCACTTCCAAGTCAGTTATAGTCAATGAACTAATCACTGATCATAATGTTGATGTGATTGGCCTGACAGAAACATGGCTTTAAGCCTGATGAATTGACTGTGTTAAATGAGGCCTCTCCTCCTGGTTACACTAGTGACCATATCCCTGCTCATCCTGCAAAGGCGGAGGTGTTGCTAACATTTACAATAGCAAATTTCAAATCACAAAAAACGACTGCATTTTCGTCTTTTGGGTCATGAAATCTATGCAGTCTACTCAATCACTTTTTATAGCTACTGTTTACAGGCCTCCTGGGCCGTATACAGCGTTCCTCACTGAGTTCCCTGAATTCCTATCGGACCTTGTAGTCATGGCAGATAATATTTAAATGTTTGGTGACTTGACTTTTCCATGTGAATATTACACAGACCCACTCTAAAAGGCTTCCGGAGACATCATCGACTCAGTGGGAGTTGTCCAACATGTCTCCGAACCTACTTACTGCCACAGTCATACTCTGGACCTAGTTTTGTCCCGTAGATTAAATATTGTGGATCTTAATGTTTTTCCTCATAATCCTCCATTTTATTACGTTTGCAATCGCAACAAATATTCTGCTCAGACCCAAACCAAGGATAATCACAATCCGTGCTACAAATTCTCGGACAACCCAAAGATTCCTAGATTCCCTTCCAGACTCCCTCACCTACCGAAGGACGTCAGAGTACAAAAATCGGTTAACCACCTGAGGAACTCAATTTCACTTTGCGTAATACCCTAGACGCAGTCGCACACCCCTAAAAACAAAAAAACATTTCTCATAAGAAACTAGCTCCCTGGTATACAGAAAATACCCGAGCCCTGAAGCAAGGTTCCAGAAAATTGGAACGGAAATGGCCCTACACCAAACTGGAAGTCTTCCGATTAGCTTGGAAAGACAGTACGGTACAGTATTGAAGAGCCCTCACTGCTGCACGATCATACTATATTTCCAACTTAATTGAGGAAAATAAGAACAATCCAAAATGTATTTTTATACTGTCGCAAAGCTAACTAAAATGCAGCATTCCCCAAGAGAGGATGGCTTTCACTTCAGCAGTGATAAATTAATGAACGTCTTTGACAAAAAGATCATGATCATTAGAAAGCAAATTACGGACTCCTCGTTACGTAAATCTGTGTATTTCTCCAAAGCTCAGTTGTCCTGAGTTTGTACAACACTGCCAGGAATTTTGTTAAACATAATAAACGCCTCCATATTGTAACGAGTACGCTAAGAGTCGGGAAGCAAGTTCAGGGAGTGAATACGTTTAATAACTAAATGAACAAAACTGACAGAAACAATGACAACTGGGGAAGAAACCAAAGGGAGTGACATATAAAGGGAAGGTAATCAAGGAGGTGATGGAGTCCAGGTGAGTGTCATTAAGCACGTAACACTGGTGACAGGTGTGCACCATAACAAGCAGCCTGGTGACCTAGAGGCCGAAGAGGGAGCACACGTGACACCTATCCACCGAATGTGTACCAAACTCACTAAAATTGGCAGTAATAAAGCCTGTCTTGAAAAAGCCAAACATTGACCCAGAAAATATAAAATACTATTGGCCTATATCGAATCTCCCATTCCTCTCAATTTTATTGAAAAAGCAGTTGCGCAGCAACTCACTGCCTTCCCGAAGACAAACAATGTATACAAACCACTTCAGTCTGGTTTTAGACCTCATGAAGGTGGTGAATGACCTTTTAATGGCATCAGACCAAAAGCTCTGCATCTGTCCTCATGCTCCTAGACCTTAGTGCTGCTTTTGATACCATCAATGACCACATTCTTTAGGGGAGATTGGAAACCCAAATTGGTCTACACGGACAAGTTCTGGCCTGGTTTAGATCTTATCTGTCAGAAAGATATCAGTTTGTCTCTGTGGATGGTTTGTCCTGTGACAAATCAACTGTAAATTTCGGTGTTCCTCAAGGTTCCGTTTTAGGACCACTATTGTTTTCACTATATATTTTACCTCTTGGTGATGTCATTCGGAAACATAATAACTTTCGCTGCTATGCGGACGATACACAGCTGTACATTTCGATGAAACATGGTGAAGCCCCAAAATTTCCCTCCCTGGAAGCCTGTGTTTCAGACATAAGGAAGTGGATGGTGTCAAATGTTTTACTTTTAAACTTGGACAAAAAAGACATGCTAGTTCTAGGTCCCAAGAAACAAAGAGATATTCTGTTTGATTTGACAATTAAACTTGATGGTTGTGCAGTTGTCTCGAATACAATTGTGAAGGACCTCTGCATTACTCTGGACCCTTATCTCTCTTTTGACGAACATATTAAGAGTGTTTTCCATCTACGTAACATTGCATAAATCAGAAACTTCCTGTCCAAACATTATGCAGAAAAATTAATCCATGCTTTTGTCACTTCTAGATTAGACTACTGCAGTGCTATACTTTCCGGTTACCTGGAAAAAACACAAAATAATCTTCAGTTAGTGTTAAACACGGCTGCTAGAATCTTACTAGGGGGTGGCAGGGTAGCCTAGTGGTTAGAGCGTTGGACTAGTAACCGGGAGGTTTCATGTTCAAACCCCCGAGCTGACAAGGTACAAATCTGTTGTTCTGCCCCTGAACAGGCAGTTAACCCACTGTTCCTAGGCCGTCATCAAAAATAAGAATTTGTTCTTAACAGACTTGCCTAGTTAAATAACGGTCAAATTAAAAAATAAAACTCCAGTGCTAGCCACTCTACACTGGATTCCTGCTAGGGCTGATGTCAAGATTTTACTGCTAACCTACAAAGCATTACATAGGTAGGAGCAAGCCTATCTTTCCGATTTGGTCCTGCCGGGCATACCTACACGTACGCTACGGTTACAAGACGCAGGCCTCCTTATTGTCCTTATAATTTCTAAGCAAACAGCTGGAAGTAGGTCTTTCTTCTGCAGAGCTCAATGTTTATGGAATGGTCTGCCTATCCATGCGACCTTTAAGTCTTTATTGAAGACATCTCTTCAGTAGGTCCTATGATTGAGGGTAGTCTGGCCCAGGCGTGTGAAGGTGAACGGAAAGACACTGGAGCGACGAACTGCCTTGCTGTCTCTGCCTGGCCGGTTCCCCTCTCTCCACCGGGATTCTCTGCCTCTCCATGTCTGGTGTCCCAGCAATAGGGTATAGTGTGGTCGTTGGTGGTGGTCGATGGTGGTGAGTCCGAGGGTTCTGAGAATAGGGGTGTCAAAATGCCATTCAAGTACTGGCTTTCCTTTCCATCTTGTGGATGTTGGTGACCAAGTTGGATAGTCCCTGTGCCCTAATGATGTTAATGATGTCTGGGTCCCCCTTCCCACTTTTCTCAACTGCTTTGTACAGGGTTCTGCACTTGAGTTGCTCCATCTGGCTCCCATGAACAAAGGTGAACATCATGTGTTCAATCTTCTTGCCGGTAGCTCTGTCTGGGGGAAATAGCCTGCCTAGGTATAGGGGAATGTGGAGAATGATTGCCTTCAGGACCATGATCTTACCCGTTATTTTGAGGGACCGTGCACTCCTTTTCCAGATCTTTTGTTGGATGTGGTGGATGATCTCCTCCCAGACAACAGAGCCACCTCCATCCCTCTGGATTGTGACCCCAAGCTGCTTGATGGTTTCTGTTTTGACAGGGAAAGAGGTGTTGAGAGTCTCATGCCAGTCCTGTGACCGGTGCAGTTCACTCTTACCCCTGTTGACGAGGGAATCAGTGGCTGCACAGTAGTCGTGCACCACTTTTGTGGTCCATGTCCACCACTTTAAGCTTCACCCCCTGGGCTGCTGACATCTGGTAGCCAGGGATTCCTGGTGTGGACCTGATCTTCTGGAGGAAAGACTCCGCAGAGTCTGTGAGGGTGTTGTTTACCTGAACTCTGCTTGTGAATGTTCTGGTAGCATAGTTCCGTCCAGTGGATAAGGTGTTAGGGAAGTTCATCTTGGTTAGCACCCTCTGTAGGAAGCCATGACTGACTCTGTCTAAAGCTTTTTCCTGGTCTAGGCTGAAAAGGCCCAAAGGGGACCTTCGCTCCTGGGAGTGCTTGATGAGATCTCTCACCAGGAGCAGGTTGTCATTGATGGACCTACCGGGGATGTTGCAGGTCTGGACTGGGGCTATTACTGAGGGGAGGTGTGTCTGGAACCATTTGGTGATAGTCTTGGTCATGATTGTATAGTCGACAGAGAGGAGGTTAATAGGGCACCAGTTCCGGAGATTCTTGAGGTCCCCTTTCTTGAGGATAAGAGAGACCCTACGCTGTTGTACTCTTTTCACTGTATACTGCTCTGAACACCTTCATGTCATCATTGAGGAGGTCCCAGAAGGTCTGATAGAACTCTCCTGGGATCCCGTCCTGTCCTGGTGCTTTATATTTGTTCAGGGAGCTCCTCTGCGCTTAGGTCGGGGATCTCACTCTCTCCACCCTCTGTGACTCTGTCTAGCACATCTAGGAAGGAGGCCATGAGAGTTTCGTTGGCAGGCTTGATGTCAAACATCCTACCGTAGATGTCATGGGCCACCCCCAGGATGTCCTCATTGTTGGTCACAGAGCTCTTTCAAAGTTCTCCACTCCAGGTAGCGTCTGGAGAAGGAGATTTTGACTGCTGGGTCCTGAAGGATATATGTACTGTATTCATCCTCCAAGACCACCTACCTACTCTCACTAGGCCTTCCCAATCTATGGTCTGAGAAGTGCACCTCCTGGCTTGTCAGGTAACACATTTTCAGACCTGGCGAGAGTTTGAGTCATATAAGAACTGGAGTTGTGAGTTGGGAGGGTTTTCCAGTTGTATGGCCTCTCTTGAAATTGGCTCCCCTATGACCAGGGCTTTGGAGGGTGTGGAGGTGGCAAGGAAGGGATTTGTTGGGGGTGCAAAGTTGGAGAGGCCGGCAGGGTTAGGGGCTTGGGAGGTGACAGGGGTGGGGGCTGTTTCTGAGCCATCTGGGTGGTGGGTTGTGCAGTGCTTGGTAAATTGTCTGGGACTTCATTGTTTTAGTTGTCTGGTGGAGGGGGTGGGGGGTTGGCTTTGGGTTTGTGGGGTTGGTGGCATCTTTGTTTCCCATCATGATGGTGCTGAACAGGTGTTGGACACCGCCCACTCCGGTTGGGTCCGGTCTTAACATTACTAGCCATTTTCGTGCACCAACCCAGACGTTGTCTTTGTCCTGGCGGTGGTTGTTGCTGCTACCCAGCAATTGGCGGCTTCGTCTTCGGCAGCCTCCTCATTGGGGATTAGCGTCAGCCTCACTGTGATATAGCGACGCATCGCTCCCCGGTTCATCACGGTCATCTTGTTCAGGTGGTGGTGAGATTTTTAGGTCTGCTCCGGTCATGCAGGTGAAGGAATGACAAACCTCAGAGCGGTCAGACATACCTGGAAGCCTGTGACCCATAGTTCAATGAGGGGACTCCTGTGGTATGCTCGCTCCAGATGTAGGTTGGTGTCTTTGGTCTTTCCTCTGCGCCTCTGGTTCTGGCGCAGATGCTGTCTCTTCTGCTCCTGGTGGTTGGCGGTCTGCTGGTCTGGTTCATGGTGGTGGCCTGAGGAGAGCAGATTGAAAAGATAGAAGAGGAGGAGGGCTGCTGTCCAAGGGTAGAGGGAGTGAGGCTTGCTTCGGCAGCACTCTACTCGCCTCAAGAACTGCAGTCCGTCGTCTCCTCCTCGGGCATCTGGCCGGGTGCTGGTTCTGGATGTTGAGAGGTTCCAGTGGTCCGTGGACTGGTGAGTTTGATCACTCCAAGGTCAAGCCACTGTTATCCTTCCGTCTTCCCCAGTCCTTCAAGTGTTTCTCTGCCATTTCCGCTGGACTAGAAAGGCAGCGCCAGGCATGGCCAAGCCACTGTTACTGTTAATGACTCCTGGTCCTTCTAAATAAAAGGATAGAGGAGAGAGAGTAGATAAAGTGATACAATCCCAGAAAATCTCCACCATGCAGGGTTGTGCATAATGAAGAGAAACTAGAGTAAATTAAACAACACAAAAAACAAATGCATATGTTCAAATAACATGTAACGATTTGTCAGTCAGTCATGGTTGGTCTGGTGGCGTGGTTGACGGTGGGTTTGTGTCTTTGTGTTGGGAGAGGGGAAGAGGTTGGTTGGGTTGGTGCTGTGTCCAGGGTTGGTGATGGGACAGAAGAAATCCTTGGTTGATGTTGGGATCGGGTTAGAAATCGTGCTGGTAGCAGGGTTGGAAAACCAGGGATTGGTGCTGGGTCTGGGACACTGGGCCTGGGACAGTGGGCCTGGGAGAGTGGGCCTGGGAGAGAACACAAACCAGGGCTGGTGCTGTGTTGGGATCTGTAGAGGGGAAGAAAGACAACCTGAGGAGCAAGAAAACACACGAGGGAGCTCTACACCCAGAGGTCATTGGTGGTACTTCCCTGTGGCCTGCAGACAGTGTTGGGGAATCCAACCGTTTCAGAATGATTACCAGGGTTAGGAGCATTGTGAGGAGACTACCCATGCCATTTAAACTGGAACAACCATTTCAGTAACGGTTGCAGAAAATCCAACTAACTGATTGGATTGGTTTACAAAAATGTATGTTATTTGTCTTTGTGTAGCATAAGATTGACTAATTAATCATTGTACATACAAAAATACAGATATACAAAACAATCTAAAAATCAACCTGCAGTAGAGCATGCTGAGAAATATGATAATAATTATTATTACGGTAAAAATAACTAACCTAACTTCTTGAAAACTGAGACGCATAATATTTTTATAGATCAGGGCTAAAATGTTGCCGTGTCCATTCCGCATTAGCCTGAAATGGACACTTTATTCAGATAGATATTCAGATATTAATTTACCTTGTCTCTTCTTTCGTACTGCTCCTGCTGGCTGAGGCTCACTCCAGGAAGCCATTTGTCACTTCAATTTCAGAGTGTAACATGCGGACCACACCGTTCACGTTGCAAAATAAATGTACACATAGTGTACATGTTATTCAATCATTGCACCCACACAGCTCATGCGCGTCAGCGAGCATCTGCGTGGTCAGGTGTTAAAATAGAAATTGGTTCTATTTGCGATGCTCAAGGCGCTGCATGTTCGGCCTCTCCCATCTCCTCATTGGTTTTTAGGAGCATATACCCACATGGGTGATTGAAAGACTAACTGAGGTTCACACTCCAGTCGGTTGTAGTAATGCACCATAAAGTTGGTTGCCAACCGTCATATAAGTCCAAAGAAGCCTAGAAGAAGGACAGACGATGAGAAACAAATTTGGTTTACCGTTTTATCTGTGGATTAATTGTCGGTGCAGTGGACCTTGTGCATTTTAGGTAAAGTAACAACCCAATGTTTAAATCCCAGTACAAATTAGCTAGCAACAGCAATCTAGCTAGCTAAATTGCCATACATGTTTAATTATTTTTGACCTGTCCCCAAAGTAATATCATTGGTTCAGAGTTTGTTTTGATATTGTAACCTGCATGTCCTGATTGATTCTGGTGTGGTTGAACAAAATCAACATGCGGACGCACGTGCACGTCCGGTTTGGTCAGCATGTGACGGCCAGGGTGTGGGGCCACAGCGTAAATGCATGATGATAATCTAACACATCTAGGGTGTGTTGTATGGTTTTCAGCTTTTAACATGTTAATTGCAGGAATTGACACAAAATGTGTTGAAAATGTGATCATGATTGTGTTAAAAGCAACACAACATTTGTTGTCCCTAACTAGACACGTGGATGTGTTAAAAAATAACACATATTTTCTAAGAGTGCAGGTGACGCACAAGAGACCTCAGCCAGCACAGCAGAATATTTTGGCAACATCCTGATTTCATCCTGACTTTATGCATAATAGTAATCAGGTTAGATCATTTTGGCTCGCTTATGATGACAGAGTTATAAGAGAATCAATGTAGACTACTTAAAATGTCTGTGTAAGTATTACTTAATAATCATGTGTACCATATAGCTGTGAGTCAGCCGGATTGAGATGCAATGTAAGATGCAAACTTTAACGATAGTAAATTGTCATCTTAAGTAACCATTAAATGTTAATGTAAGCTAAATTGGGAATGCAATGTTAGGCCTATTCTCGCAAGTGGGAATCTTAGCAGTTATCAAAACTGCTATGTGTAGGACCATTTTGTTTCACGATTATCCAGCACAGAGATACAGTGCATTCAGAAGGTATTCAGACCCCTTGACTTTTTCCACATTTTGTAAAGATACAGCCTTACTCTAAAATGTATGAAAAAAAAGAAAGTCCTCATCAATCTATACACAATACCCCATAATTACAAAGCGAAAACAGGTTTTAAGAAATGTTTGCAAATTTATAAAAAATAAAAAACAGGAATACTTTATTTACATAAGTATTCAGACCCTTTGCTATGAAACTCGAAATTGAGCTGAAGTAAATCCTGTTTCCATTGATCATCATTGAGATTGAATTCAATTGATTGGACATGATTTGGAAAGGCACACATCTGTCTATATAAGGTCCCACAGTTGACGGTGCACTTCAGAACAAAAACCAATCCATGGGGTCGAAGGAATTGGCCGTAGAGCTCAGAGACAGGATTGTGTCGAGGCACAGATCTGGGGAAGGACACCAAAAAATGTCTGTGGCATTGAAGGTCCCCAAGAACACAGTGGCCTCAATCCATCTGAAATGGAAGACGTTTGGACCACCAAGAGTCTTCCTAGGGCTGGCGGCCCAGCCAAACTTAGCAATCAGGGGAGAAGGGCCTTTCTCAGTGAGGTGACCAAGAACCTGATGGTCACTCTGACAGAGCTCCAGGGCCTGGGAGACTAGTCAGGGTCAAGGGAAATATGAACAGAGAAAAGTATAGAGAGATCCTTGATAAAAACCTGCTCCAGAGGCCTCAGGACCTCAGACTGGGGCGCAGGTTCACCTTTGAGCAGGACAACAACCCTAAGCACACAGCCAAGACAACAGAGGAGTGGCTTTAGGACAAGTATCTGAATGTCCTTGAGTGGCCCAGCCAGAGCCCGGACTTGAACCCGATCAAACTTCTCTGGAGAGACCTGAAAATAGCTGTGCAGCGACGCTCCCCCTCCAACCTGACAGAGCTTGAGAGGATTTGTAGAGAAGAATGGGAGAAACTTAACAAATACAGGTGTGCCAAGCTTGTAGCGTCTTACCCAGGAAGACTCAAGGCTTTAATCACTGCTAAAGGTGCGTCAACAAAGTACTGAGTAAAGGGTCTGAATTAGTTATGTAATATTTACACTTTTTTTTTTACACATTCACAAAAAAAAGGGTACTGAAAACTTTATGAATGCACTGTATCTCCCTTGTCTGACACTAACAAGCGTCAGATAGAGAAAACATACTACTTAAGAGTCCTATCTCTGCCTCTCGCCGGCCCAAGGTCCTAACATCCCTCTACAACATATTAAATCTATTCTTGAACCTTACCCTCCATCCCCCTCACTCCATACTTTCGCTATTATCACCAGAACTATCAGAACTATCAGTGATGTTTTTGGTCCAGAATATTAGGTGTGTATCTCTGACCAACTCATTGGCTTTGCGGTTAGAGTGTCTGTCCTGTGATTGGGAGGTTAGGGGTTTGACCCCGTGTTGAGTCATAGCTCTCTTCTTGGCACGCAGCGCTAGGGAGATGTATTGGGGTACGGTCCTCCGAAAGACTAGCGTCCCTTTTAGGGGGTGTACTTGTCCATCAAGCTCCCTCACACTACAGAAACAGGAGCTCATTCAAGGCTACTTCTACTCTCAGGTGGGTGCTATACTCATCTGGACCGATCTCTCCTGCGTAAGAGATTTTTCTTATCTGTATAAGGACAAATAAATAAACAAATCAACAGTCAGTTGTCAACGCATCATGGTGTATTATGAAGAACCACAATGAATTACTGAGAGGAATGTGGCTAAAACCCATTTGGAAGGATGAATAAACGTTTTTGAACGACTAATAAAAGCTCATTCAGCCTTTACCTTGACAGTGTTGCTGACACATTACTCAGCCACTCACTCATCTCCGTTCTCATGGAGAAACGTTTTAAATGATGAAAGACCTCTGGTGGAGTGGCCATACGAGGAATTTAACACAGTGTGGAGCCATTATTCATGTGTCAGTTGGTTATGTGCCACGGTATTGATTCATGGTAAAGTGAATGTAGTGTTCAGATACTTGAATATTACACAATTGCGTAGGAAATCAAAACCGAGGCTGTCTTCTAACCCAATGGTTCAAAACATCCTCAGGATGAATCAGGCCAATTGCTGACCTGTCTGCAAAAAAAAAGAAAAAAGAAAAGTGTAACATGAAGAAAACCAGAGGAGAACAATCAGCCATCGATGGAGAAAAGGGCGACAGCACAGGGAATGAATCCCCATCAAGAGGCTATTTTCTATGGGGAAGGTGCCCCTCTAGGGAGGTTCCTCCTGATCCACACCCCAGGTGGTAAGCTGTGATGTGCTGAGTATGCAGTAGGCACCATCCACCGTGTCTGGTGGAGAGAATGAGATTGCCTCTTGGTAGGAAATGGAGAAACGCCAACAGTAGCTGTATACTGTATGTGGACAACATGAGTTCAAATCATGCAGTGTATATGAACAATAGGGACTTCAACCTAAAACATCAATATCTTTATATCAATGTCTACAGACTTAATGCATATATAATAGATATGTTATTCAAATGCAGCAGTGGTGAGGCATAACATTTGAATATACTACTCTTTCGGTATCATGTGGTCAGGTTGTGGTTTTACGTAGGCAGACAGCAACCCAGGTTACATGTTCATTATCCTGGTGTTGCGCTAGATTCAAATATTCCAAGGTGAAACGTACGGCTGACACAAATTGTTACTTGAATTGCAGCGCAATGGAGTCCTATAATTTTTCTGTCAACCTTTTTTCTGTAGTCAGCCGCGTTGTCGTCCGTTCCCGCTCCTTTGTCTGTAGAATGTAGGTCAGCGAGTGTTGAGATGCGGCACTTATGTCGGAGGGAGATGGAGGTGTCATTGTGCTTGAGATGAATGGTCCTGACTCGCAGAGGTGCTGTGAACTCCTCTCACTGACGGGATGAACAGGAAATATGACTTTCACATGTCACAACAGCGTCAACCCGCTATGGAATGAATGAGGGAGGCTCAAGACGATTTGGGAGGATAGAATGTGGTAGAAGAACATCTATGTCAATTAGATCAGTCATAGGATGTGTCCCCCAGGCCTTTGTGGCTTGCTGTGGCTGCCCACCCGTGGAGGCTGGTGGGAGGAGCTATAAGAGGATGGGCTCATTGTAATGGCTGGAATGGAATTAACGGAATGTTATCAAACAGATTAAACATACGTGAACCACCTTTGACTCTGTTCCAGTAATTCCATTCCAGCCATTAGATTGAGCCCTTCCTACTAGAGCTCCTCCCACCAGCCTCCACTGCTGCCCACAGAGCTGATTGTTTAGATCCGGGTTTCCCAGACTCAGTCCGGGTCTAGATATGGTGATCTGAACTGGAGTGTTGGATGTTTAATCTGAAACACACGAGGAAGCAATACAAGGCATAAAGATTGACAGCATGGGCTTTATTGTCATCCACCCTGACACCTCACAGTAATCAAAACACCCACTCCTGCGTTCTCACCAATATGGAATGTCACGTCTTTCATCACTGATGGAAGCTATTTATTATTTCCCTCAGCAGTGTGAACATGTCACTCCAAATACGCAGTGATGTCTTTTTCACTTGGTCAATTGTTATTTGCATTAGTAAATGCCCAGTGTTTTGACAAATTATACAGGTAAGTGCTTCAAATGTCTTCACGGAGTCAGTGTGCAATTGGCACAGTCTCACTGCATCTGCATTTACTCTAGTCCAAGGGCTGAAGGTTCAATTATGCCACTTAAAATTACAAAAACAAATGATCGGTACAGTGGAGACAGCATCTCAACTTCCTCTGCCCATCTCTGACACCACTAATTCTACATTTTGGGACTATAAGGTTCTATCTGCGCAAAACATAATTCGGAGATATTGAGTATCAACTTTTTCACATCCTAGACCTCAGAATTCTTTTGGAGTGAATTCTTCTTTCATTAACCCATTAAAGTCTTTACCTTTACCTACCCAAAGTGCAGAGGATTAAAATCCTGAGACACTTTTTTTTTTTTTTTTTGGGGGGGGGTCACAATCGCAGATAGAACCTTATGGGAATCTGCATGTTAGACTGGAACCTTAAGTGGTTCACAGTGTGTTTTTCATGTTTATGTAGAAATGGAGAAGTGGAGAAATGGCATTAAAGCTTTACAGTCTGCATATGCCATATAAGCTTTTACTGCTTTTAGTAACCTCACATCCGCGATAGAGTAATAGGGTCGGGTAATCTGAGGTTGACTATACTTTTTGTAATGTAATATTATGACATTTAGATGGAGAGCGGGCATAACAGAAAATGGATATTGTCACGTTCATCATAAGGAGGAGACCAAGGTACAGCGTGATAGGAATACATTCTTCTTTAATTAACGAAGACCACACTAACGTGACGCTATGCTAAACCGAGTGCTGACACAGGCAACTACACATAGACAATAACCCACAAAACCAAAATGGAAAATGGCAACCAAAATAGGATTCCCAATCAGAGACAACGATAAACAGCTGCCTCTGATTGGGAACTAATTCAAGCCACCATAGACCTACATTTACCTAGACAAAGCGAAACCCCATAGATATACAAAAAAACCTAGACAAGACAAAAACACACATACCACCCTCGTCACACCCTGACCTAATCAAAATAATAAAGAAAACAAAGATAACTAAGGTCAGGGCGTGACAGATATCCCTTTTGAACTAGAATAATCAGATAATGTTACATCTCAGCTCATACATTTTCCTCTCATATTGTATGTAATGTAATCTTTCTGTGTGAATCATTATGCCTGTTCTTACCAATATGTAAAAATAATTGAAAAGGTTACCTTACACATGAATTGGAATAGCTAATATTATAGCGAGAATTTAATTATTCCTCACAGAGAATTTTTTAATTGAAATTGTTAATGAATTGTTGAAGGACTTTTAGACTTAAGGAAATTGCCTCATTTCAACTGTTCTGCCTGTGGTGATCCCCTGACTCTTTTGGGTGAATAGCCCGAGGTATCGCCCTAGAAAGCATCCGGGAAATTAATACACCAAGGTTATGTGCCAGAAATCTGTTGAGGGAGCCATCAATCATAACGAAGTCCAGGTAACACAGGTGACTTTTATATCTGTGTCAAATTACATTAGCATTTTTAGGAACATTTTGAAGAGCATTCTCAAGATCAGCATTTTGCTGATTCACCCGGGCCACAGCATGACTTTCTAAGTTTTAAAAAATGTGTAATATTGGTGACGTTTCCAAACTGTTCAAAAGTGCTGATACACAATTTGGGAAATTAGAGTATATTGGCAGGTGTTCAATTCCATACAAAGCGCTCCAAGTCAAGTCTCCCTCTGTAGAGTGCCAAATTCAGCCAATGCTGGACAAATATGTAGCACTGAATACTTTTAATGCTCCCTAAATTTTATCAGCATATCGATTGCGCAACCAGGGGTGGAAAGACCCTGGATCATTGTTACTCTAACTTCCGCGACGCATATAAGGCCCTGCCCCGCCCCCTTTCGGAAAAGCTGACCACGACTCCATTTTGTTGATCCCTGCCTACAGACAGAAACTAAAACAAGAAGCTCCCACGCTGAGGTCTGTCCAACGCTGGTCCGACCAAGCTGACTCCACACTCCAAGACTGCTTCCATCACGTGGACTGGGAGATGTTTCGTATTGCGTCAGACAACAACATTGACGAATACACTGATACGGTGTGCGAGTTCATTAGAACGTGCGTTGAAGATGTCGTTCCCATAGCAACGATTAAAACATTCCCTAACCAGAAACCGTGGATTGATGGCAGCATTCGTGTGAAACTGAAGGCACGAACCACTGCTTTTAATCAGGGCAAGGTGTCTGGTAACATGGCTGAATAGGCTATCAAACAAGCTAAGCGCCAGTACAGAGACAAAGTAGAATCTCAATTCAACGGCTCAGACACAAGAGGTATGTGGCAGGGTCTACAGTCAATCACGGACTACAGGAAGAAACCCAGCCCAGTCACGGACCAGGATGTCTTGCTCCCAGGCAGACTAAATAACTTTTTTGCCCGCTTTGAGGACAATACAGTGCCACTGACACGGCCTGCAACGGAAACATGCGGTCTCTCCTTCACTGCAGCCGAAGTGAGTAAGACATTTAAACGTGTTAACCCTCGCAAGGCTGCAGGCCCAGACGGCATCCCCAGCCGCGCCCTCAGAGCATGCGCAGACTAGCTGGCCGGTGTGTTTACGGACATATTCAATCAATCCCTATACCAGTCTGCTGTTCCCACATGCTTCAAGAGGGCCACCATTGTTCCTGTTCCCAAGAAAGCTAAGGTAACTGAGCTAAACGACTACCGCCCCGTAGCACTCACATCCGTCATCATGAAGTGCTTTGAGAGACTAGTCAAGGACCATATCACCTCCACCCTACCTGACACCCTTGACCCACTCCAATTTGCTTACCGCCCAAATAGGTCCACAGACGATGCAATCTCAACCACACTGCACACTGCCCTACCCATCTGGACAAGAGGAATACCTATGTGAGAATGCTGTTCATCGACTACAGCTCGGCATTCAACACCATAGTACCCTCCAAGCTCGTCATCAAGCTCGAGACCCTGGGTCTCGACCCCGCCCTGTGCAACTGGGTACTGGACTTCCTGACGGGCGCCCCCAGGTGGTGAGGGTAGGCAACAACATCTCCTCCCCGCTGATCCTCAACACTGGGGCCCCACAAGGGTGCGTTCTGAGCCCTCTCCTGTACTCCCTGTTCACCCACGACTGCGTGGCCATGCACGCTCCAACTCAATCATCAAGTTTGCGGACGACACAACAGTGGTAGGCTTGATTACCAACAACGACGAGACGGCCTACAGGGAGGAGGTGAGGGCCCTCGGAGTGTGGTGTCAGGAAAATAACCTCACACTCAACGTCAACAAAACTAAGGAGATGATTGTGGACTTCAGGAAACAGCAGAGGGAACACCCCCCATCCACATCGATGGAACAGTAGTGGAGAGGGTAGCAAGTTTTAAGTTCCTCGGCATACACATCACAGACAAACTGAATTGGTCCACTCACACAGACAGCATCGTGAGGAAGGCGCAGCAGCGCCTCTTCAACCTCAGGAGGCTGAAGAAATTCGGCTTGTCACCAAAAGCACTCACAAACTTCTACAGATGCACAATCGAGAGCATCCTGGCGGGCTGTATCACCGCCTGGTATGGCAACTGCACCGCCCTCAACCGTAAGGCTCTCCAGAGGGTAGTGAGGTCTGCACAACGCATCACCGGGGGCAAACTACCTGCCCTCCAGGACACCTACACCACCCGATGCTACAGGAAGGCCATAAAGATCATCAAGGACATCAACCACCCGAGCCACTGCCTGTTCACCCCGCTGCCATCCAGAAGGCGAGGTCAGTACAGGTGCATCAAAGCTGGGACCGAGAGACTGAAAAACAGCTTCTATCTCAAGGCCATCAGACTGTTAAACAGCCACCACTAACATTGAGTGGCTACTGCCAACACACTGTCAATGACACTGACTCTACTCCAGCCACTTTAATCATGGGAATCGATGGGAAATGATGTAAATATATCACTAGCCACTTTAAACAATGCTACCTTATATAATGTTACTTACCCTACATTGTTCATCTCATATGCTGTACTCTATATCATCGACTGCATCCTTATGTAATACATGTATCACTAGCCACTTTAACTATGCCACTTGGTTTACATACTTATCTCATATGTATATACTGTACTCGATATCATCTACTGTATCTTGCCTATGCTGCTCTGTACCATCACTCATTCATATATCCTTATGTACATATTCTTTATCCCCTTACACTGTGTATGACAGTAGTTTTTTTGGAATTGTTAGTTAGATTACTTGCTCGTTATTACTGCATTGTCGGAACTAGAAGCACAAGCATTTCGCTACACTCGCATTAACATCTGCTAACCATGTGTATGTGACAAATAAAAATTTGATTTGATTTGATTTGATTTGATTTGATTTAATGAGAGACACACATCTCAAAATAGTGACCACACCCCAGTCTACTGAAAATATTCAGCGTTTAAAACGGCAAATATTCCATTAGACCAGGTTGCTGCTTCGCTGTGTCTGTTGGCCGTGTTGACCCCATGTCTAGTGTCTGATGTACTTGAGTAGCGGTGTGCAGTGGGTGTCCTGGTTGGGATTTGTACGTAGGGTCACTGTGGGCACGACATCGTCGATGTGTTTATTGATGAAGCCGATGACTGAGGTGGTATACTCCTCAATGCCATTGGATGAATCCCGGAACATATTCCAGTCTGTGCTAGAAAAACAGTCCTGTAGCTTAGCATCTGCATCATCTGACCACTTCCGTATTGAGCGAGTCACAGGTACTTAATGCTTTAGTTTTTGCATGTAAGCAGGAATATAATTATGGTCAGATTTGACAAATGAAGGATGGGGGAGAGCTTTGTATGCATCTCTGTGTGGGGAGTAAAGGTGGTCTTTTTTCCCTCTGGTTGCGCATGTGACATGCTGGTAGAAATGAGGTAAAATGGATTTAAGTTTGCCTGCATTAAAGTCCCCGGCCACTAGGAGCGCCACTTCTGGGAGAGCATTTTCTTGTTTGCTTATGGCCTTATAGAGTTGGTTGAGTGCGGTCTTAGTGCCAGCATCGGTCTGTGGATAGACGGCTACGAATAATATAGATAAGAACTCTTGGTAGATAGTGTGGTCTACAGCTTATCATAAGGTACTCTGCCTCAGGCGAGCAAAACCTCGAGACTTCTTTAATATTAGACATCGCGCACCAGCTTTTATTGACAAATAGACACACCCCTACCACTCGTCCTACTAGATGTATCTTCTCTGTTCTGCCGGTGCATCCCGCCAGCTCTATATCTGTCTTTCAGCCACAACTCGGTGAAACATAAGATATTACAGTTTTTAATGTCCAGTTGGTAGGATAATCTTGATAGTAAGTCATCAATTGTATTTTCCAATGAATGCACATTGGCCAATAGAACGGACGGCAGTGGGGGTTTTCTCGCTCGCCTATGAATTCTCAGAAGGCAGCCTGAGCTGTTCCCGCCAAAGTAGTATATCCTTTTCGTCAGACTCGTTAAAGGAAAAAGTTTCTTCCAGTTCGAGGTGAGCAATCGCTGCGCTGATATGCAGAAGTTATTTTCGGTCGTAAGAGACGGTAGCAGCAACATTATGTACAAAAAAAGCTTTAAAAAACTAAGTTAAACAATGCAAAACTTTTTAAAACAAAATTGCACACTTGATAAGGAGCATGTAGAACATCAGCCATCCTCTCCGGCGCCATCCTCTCCGGCGCCATCTCTCAGTCCCAGCTTTGATGCACCTGTTCTGACCTCGGCTTCTGGATGGTAAGCGGGTTGAACAGACCGTTGCTCGGGTGGTTGATGTCTTTGATCTTTTTGGCCTTCCTGTCCCATAGGGTGCTGTAGGTGTGCTGAGGGCAGACCGTGTGCCCCCGCTGATGCGTTGGGCAGATCGTACCACCCTCTGGAGAGCCCTGCAGTTGTGTGCGGTGCAGTTGCTGTACCAGGCATCTGTAAAAATTCCTGAGGGTCTTAAGGGCCAAGCCGAATTTCTTCAGCCTCCTGAGGTTGAGAGGCTCTGTTGCGCTTATTTCACCACACTGTCCGTGTGGGTGGACCATTTCAGATCATCAGTGATGTGTAGGCCAAGGAACTTGCAGCTTTTCATCTTCTCCACTGCGGTCCCGTTGATAGGGGCCTGCTCCCTCTCCTGTTTCCTGAAGTCCAAGATCAGCTTTGTTTTGTACGACATTGAGGGAGGGGTTATTTTCCTGGCCCTCACCTCTTCCCTGTAGGCTGTCTTGTTATAGTTGGTAATCAGGCCTACTACTGTTGTGTTGTCTGCAAACTTGATGATTGAGTTGGAGGCGTGCTGAGGATTAGCGAAGTGGAAGTGTTGTTTCCTACCTTCACCACCTGGGGGCGGCCTGTCAGGAGACCAAACACTATATTATAGCCTCAAAACATGGGGGCTCTACTCAATCTGTATAGCTGAAACATTCACAATTGATATTTTAGTCATTCAATTTCTAAGGTAAATTGAATTGAATTAAATGTGGGGGGAAAGGGATCTAGCTATTGACTCTTTCAAAACAGCTGTGAAAATCTTTTGAATTTCAGTGTCATAGAAGATGTGGAAAATCGTGTGGTAATAGCATGCTGTGTTTGCAGTATACAGGTGCACCGCCCCGGAAGAAAGTCAAAATGCCAACCCCAGGAAGGCCAAGATTTCAAGATTACAGCTTGATCAAGCTCTGAAGCTGGCCTTGGCATTTGAACGTTCAGTCTGTGACGATTCCCACAAAGCTGCTTCAGGCAATATCTACCTTCCATCTGTTGTTTAGGTAGCACCCAGTAGCCAATTCATATTCACAACTGTTTGTTTTGTCCATGACATGCCTCATTAGTTTTTTTCCCTATTCTCTCAGTAGCCTAGACTCACAGTACACCAGTAGAGTTTGCATTCATAATAATACGTCATAATTATCAATTAGCACCTTATGCTAATTAGAGGTGATAATTAGAATACGAAATCTCCCCTTTTGATTAAACTCAACAAGTTCCTTCTTGGTTTGATGAGGTCCTGGTAGATTAGCTGTGTCAACACTCCAAGTGTGCCCTAGTATCAAGACGAGTTCTTCTGATTAACCATAACTATAAAAAAAATACTCATTTATATTCTTAATTACCCTGCCGTTTTCTCTCTCTCTCTCTCTCTGTTGGCGTATGTCCCCACATCACGTCTGGACTGTATGCTTGTATTAAATACAGTGGAATCCCAGGATTCTGAGATCATAGGCTAATTAATGAGTGCCGTGGGATTAATGACTTCAGACATTCGCACACGTGCTAATTGTTTCATCGGCAGGGAGTGAGCAAACTAGAACTGTGATGTTTGAATGTCAACAGTATTTCCTTTGCAAAGTCAACAATACCACAGGAACCACTCAACTTATCTCGACATATATCCCATGACACAGCTATGTGACACCTTTACTGATTCGAGCTATCTGCTTGTTTCCAAATACTAGCTGTCACAGGTGTCTCTGTGCTGCGTAACAGTTTTGTTTCCTTCCTCACGGCCCCACACTGGTATGCGAAATTGGATCCCGCAATGATTGCCATCTTGAAAACACCTAAGCCAGCTGCACCACCGAGAATCTAGCAATTTGATGGTGAAGGTGCTGGTATTTCAAGCTGAGAAGTTAGTTTAACCAATTCAACTAAGAACGATGAGGACCTGGAGAAAGGACAAAAGCAGCCTTGCAAAACAGCCACTAACCTAGAACATAAAAGGTAAGAGGAGGCGCAGAAGAGGAAGATGAAGAGAGGACGACCAATGGACACCTGGAGAGAATGCACAAAAGGAGAAGATAAGGTCAGAAGGGGGTGATGTTGAAACTTCCACCGCTACAATTCTACCAACTGTAGGCTGGTAAAATACAGAATAGGAAAGAAACAATTGGTCATTGATCCATGTTCTTCATGGAATAAAAAGGCTTTTGAAAAGAAAAGTGCATATGATGACAATGTTCAAGATAAGATCTAGTTTTGATTTAGTACTTTATTGGTAGTGTTTTCACAATGCTATAGTCTATGGATAATGGTGGTGGATTATTCTGTCCTGTGAGAATTGCCTACTGGGATAAAGGGTTTTAAGTCATTTATAGACATAGAGTACCAGTCAAAAGTTGACACTGTCACATTGTATAATTAATTGGAGATAGGTGCAGGAATACGTAGTAGGGGGTGTTAATACTCCACCCATTGGAACAATAACCGTCCAAACAATGGTGAACAGAGGGCACATATGTAAAATGACTAATCAGGGGAAATGGGAACCAGGTGTGCCTAATGAAACAGTTCAGTGACTCCTAGAAGGCCAGTGACGTAGACCTCCGGAGCTGGTGCACGGAATGAGCAGCAGTACCGGGGGAATTTGTGACACACACCTACTCATTCCAGGGTTTTTCTTTATGTTTTACTATTTTCTACATTGTAGAATAATATCAAAGACATCAAATCTATGAAATAACACATATGGAATCATGTAGTAACTAATAGGCTATCTTCCTTATAACACCCCTACCTTGTCACAGCATAACTGATTGGCTCAAACACATTAAGAAGGAAAGAAATTCCACAAATGAACTTTTAACAAGGCACACCTGTTCATTGAAATGCATTCCAGGTGACTACCTCATGAAGCTGGTTGAGAGAATGCCAAGAGTGTGAAAAGCTGTCATCAAGGCAAAGGGTGGCCACTTTGAAGAATCTCAAATCTCAAATATATTTTGATTTGTTTAACACTGTCACGTGTGCTCCTCTCTGGCCTCTAGGTCAAAAGGCTGCTCGTTATGGCGCACCACTGTCATCATCTTTACCCGCATCAGCGCACTATGACACTCACCTGGACTGCATCACTTCCTTGCTTACCTGCCCTACATATGTCACTCCCTTTGTTTCCTTCCCCAGGCGTCATTGTTTCTGTTTCATGTCTGTGCTTTGTTCGGGTCTCTTGTTTTGTGTTATGTTTTGTTTATTGATTAAAACACTCACTCCCTGAACCTTCTTCCCGACTCTCAGTGCACATCGTTACAGAATGACGCCTCACCAAAGGGAAGCAATAGGGAGTGTTTTTTGTTTGTTTCTGATTTGGTGTTGGGTCCGGGTGTCAGAACCGGAGCTACCTGCGAGGCCTCTGTCGGTTTGTCGGATTCCCAGGCCTCGGTGGGTTTGACAGGTTCCCCTGCCTCAGCGTGATCGACAGGCTGCCATGCCATCGCGGGTTTGACTGGCTCCCATGCTTCAGCGGGTTTGACTGGCTCCCATGCCTCAATGGGTTCGACAGGCTCCCATGCTTCAGCGGGTTTGACTAGCTCCCATGCCTCAGCGGGTTCGACAGGCTCCCATGCCTCAGCGGGTTCGACAGGCTCCCATGCCTCAGCGGGTTCGACAGGCTCCCATGCCTCAGCGGGTTCGACAGGCTCCCATGCCTCAGCGGGTTCGACAGGCTCCCATGCCTCAATGGGTTTGACAGGCTCCCATGCTTCAGCGGGTTTGGCAGGCTCCCAGGCCTCAATGGGTTTGACAGGCTCCCATGCTTCAGCGGGTTTGACTGGCTCCCATGCCTCAATGGGTTCGACAGGCTCCCATGCTTCAGCGGGTTTGACAGCTCCCATGCCTCAGCGGGTTCTGACAGGCTCCCATGCCTCAGCGGGTTCGACAGGCTCCCATGCCTCAGCGGGTTCGAGCAGGCTCCCATGCCTCAATGGGTTTGACAGGCTCCCATGCTTCAGCGGGTTTGGCAGGCTCCCAGGCCTCAATGGGTTTGACAGGCTCCCATGCTTCAGCGGGTTTGGCAGGCTCCTGATCCCCGGTATTGTCATCTTGCTCGGCGCCCTGCGGCTGGAGACGCGTGTCGGGGAGGGGGTACTGTCACGTGTGCTCCTCTCCGGCCTCTAGGTCACCAGGGGCGGCAGGGTAGCCTAGTGGTTAGAGCGTTGGACTAGTAACCGGAAGGTTGCAAGTTCAACAAATTCACTTATAGTCTATAAAAGTAGTCAAAAGTTTAGTATGCACAATGATCATACCCCCAGGTTAGCATTTTTTGGGGGGCTGTATGACATTTAGGCTTCTGTAACCTTCTCACTTAAAGTTATTCACGATTCATTCATGATTATCCGTAATCACGGCAGCTTCCACATTACTGTGGAAGTGTTCATAAAAATATTGTTTTCTTGTTTTCAATCAAAGTGACACCAAAATGACACAATACATGATTTACCATTCATTTCTATTGTGCACAAAATAATCAGAAATGCAACCAAATAAACTGTTAATGCGTCCAACTGATGTAGTCATTGCCTGCTAGAAATATGGGACCAAGTACTCAACTTTTGAATACTTTAAAACACTATAAGTTACTTTGTCAAAATACTAATGACACCTTCAAATGGGGGGGATTAGATACAAGTGTTTTCATTTCTAAACGGTAAAACTGATATTGTATGTATGAAAATCTCCTCAAACAAAAGATGACATTCTGTACCGTCGCCTCATATAAAACATTTGTCACTGGTCAAATTCCGTAGAAATGCTGGCAGAAGAAAATGATGATTCAATTTGCACACAAACTATTGGCCATCATACACAAACTTGTGTGAAAAAAATCTAAAACAAATAGAGTAGATATTTTCCTTCAAAACATTCTGAGAGCTCACACACTTAGCAGCCAGTAGGCATCTCAGTTCACTAAAACTGCTCTCAAACTGAGGCCAAATGGATTACCCACAAGGAAAACACATTTATTCCTATTGTCATGTTTCATTCGTGAATCTTCGGTTGCTGTGCCAATCGCACAATGGTTCAATGCACCATTGTATTCCTGTATATATAATTTGATGTACAGAAGAATATACACAACTGTCAAATGATTTATATTATCTTGTTTAATATTGTACATTTAATTTTCTCCATCTTCTTGACTTTTGTATTAGTCTCAGTGTTTTGTGCCATGATATTAAATCCTATTTTCCTTGCTGAATGAATGTACTATATTTGTGGTAAACAGTTGAATGAAAATACAAGATTAAGGGAATAAATTACAATATTTAGCAAATAATTCAGTTAACCGTGTCTTTCTGGTATCTATAGACTTCTAAAGACACAAAAAAAGTCTGTCTGATTTCCTAGAAATCAAAACCACTAGTTTGTTGGGGTGATAACGTCTTACTCGGGTTGGGGTGTAGGAGGAAAACAAATATTTGTTACTATGAGAAACTGGCCTTTATAGATATGAAAACACACTTAAAACTACCCAAACGAAAAATGAAATAACTGATTCTTCAAGCCTGCTGCAGCCATGTCAATCAGACAAGCTAATTTAGCTTTTACCCTCAAGAGTACGAGTGCAGGAGTGGGAGGACAACATTTTTCATCCAAATCTCTTTTCTCTGTATAATTAATTTGAACTATTTTAATTGAGAATGCAAATTCACGTCTGGCTTTATTTCTCTCAGGCTAAAGTCTTGGGAGAATAAAAACAATTACAAGGCCTTTTTGTCAGTAAATAGCCTTTTGTTTCTTCTTTCAATTTGAACATACTCCCCAGTGTTTCCCATCAGCTGGGATTTGGCTGGGCCAGTGTGGTAACGAGACAGATGAGAGAACAGCCGAGTGCTTGAGGCGCACACTTCCAATAAGATTTAGAGCCCACTCATTTAGGACACTCTATCTCCCAGCAATAAAACACTTCATATCAACTGACATTCATAAATTGGCCAAGCACTGTTGTGTGGTTGTTTTACAAGAAAGTTGTTGATAAATTGATTTTAGAATCTTCTCAAGGCGAAATGTGAATCACACATTTTAGCTGAAAGACAATGTCAAATCAATTAAAAATTAAGAGTCGATGCGTAAAGGTCCATAAAGATTTAAATAAATCTTCTCATTTGCTTCATTGGTGGGCTCAATTATTCCCCTCGATCACTGTCCCTCGGCTCAGCTGTGGCAGCAGATGGACAGACAGAGGAGTGTTCGAAGGACAATACGGGAGAAAACATGCACTAGTGGCCTTGCATGTAGTAATGTTGACGCACACTAGTGCACAAACTTGCAATATCATTGTACAATACATATGCTACTAATGATGTGATGACATTGATAGCAATCTAGACCAGCTGATAAGTGTTATCTTTGTTGTCAGACAGAATATAGTATTGAAATAAATGAAGATCACGATATTTCAGTCGATTATTTTCAACACAATAATAGTAGTCTATAAATCCAGGTAGAAAGGCAGAAATCTCATTGTATTTATTCAGTGCACATTCAGAGGGTCATGTTCACACAAATAACCGCAACGTTTCACATAATATTACAATTAAAGTATCTATTTTTCAACATCAAAGACAAAGGACAAAACAAGGGGAATTCATTTATGTTCATTTCATTGACCGAAGCAGTAGACGACGTACCAAACATACGTTGAATGGAGATGAATTGCTACAGGTGTCACCCGTCTTGCTTTGGTGAGTAAGGTTAAGGACCGTTTTATTTTCCGTCTTTCATCTGTGTATATGTCCCCAGAAAAAAAGGTCACATGTCCTCTCTCTATTTCCCCGGGCTCCTGAAGATGCATTGGAGTTTGATCAGACTTGTCGTTGCGGACATAAACTATGTACTGGAACAGTTAAGCGTGATTGATTAATGCGTTGGCTACGCCTATCCCTTCTTAATCATAATGCAGAAGGGAGATTGCATAGAATGACAAAGAGCAGGGGTATTGAACTTTAACCCTATGAGGTCCGGAGCCTGCTGGTTTTCTGTTCTACCTGACAATTCATTGCACCCACCTGACGTCCCAGGTCTAAATCTGTCCCTGATTAGGGGGGAACAATGACAAAACCCAGTGGAACTGGCTTCGAGGTCCAGAGTTGTATTTGAGGGACATAGAGGACCTCTACAGGAGAGTGGAACAACTGAATGCTCAGCATGGCAATGAGTTCACTACTCCCCCTTCTGGAAAAGCAGACTTCTACGTCTCCCTTCATTTCCCAGCTGAAACAAGGTCATGGAGATGCTGCTCTCTGCTGGTGAGGAATATGAGGTTCATCAAACATGTATGATCCTCAGGCTGTAGGCTTGTACGTCAGACTGTGATAGAACTTGGTCAGCTAACATTCCGCTTCATTTACTAGGGTTGGGGTCAATTTCAATTGAATTTGAAATTCCAAATCAGTTCTTGAATTCTCTCATGATGTGGAGGATATCTGTTGAATTCCATTTGAATTTCAACAATCTCCAATTTACGGAATTGGAATAGAATTGGAATAGAATTGGAATAGAATTGGAATTAGACCGTTTGAACGGTGTGAATTGCAATTACACTATATATACATTATTCTTTGTTTCAATATTTGTACATTTCCAGGTTAATAGAATTAATGCAAAAAATTCACTGCAGGATTTGTTTTAAATCTTTTAAACGTGTATTTCTATATTTCCAGTACAGCTAGGCTGTCTGAACAGTGACATGCTACCCTACAAAGCATTACATGGACTTGCTCTTACCTATCTCTCAGATTTGCTCCTGCCATACATACCTATACGTATGCTGTGGTCACAAAATGCAGGCCTCCTTACTGTCCCTAGAACGTCTAAGAAAACAGCGGGAAGCAGGGCTTTCTCCTATAGAGCTACATTTTTATGGAATGTTCTGCCTATCCATGTGAGAGACGCAGACTCTGTCTCAACCATTAAGTCTTTACTGAAGACTCATCTCTTCAGTAGGTCTTATGATTGAGTGTGGTCTGTCCCAGGGGTGCAAAGGTGAACGGCAAGGCACTGGAGCGAAGAACCACCCTTGCTGTCTCTGCCTGGCCGGCTCCCCTCTCTCCACTGGGATTCTCTGCCTCTGACCATATTACAGGGGCTAAATCACTGGCTTACTAGTGCTCTTCCATGCCGTCCCTAGGAGGGGTGCGTCACTAATGAGATCTTCCTGTAAGGTTTTTCGCCTGGGCTCGTGTGGTGGAAGAGATCTTCGTGGGCTATAGTCAGACTTGTCCCAGGGTAGTAAGATGGTGGTCTGTTGGCATCCCTCTAGTGGTGTGGGGGCTGTGCTTTGAAAACGTGAGTGGGGTTGTATCCTGCCTGGTTGGCCCTGTCCGGGGTCATCGTCGGACGGGGCCACAGTGTCCCCCGACCTCCCCCTGTCTCATTCTCAAGTATCTATGCTGCAATAGTCTGTGTGCCAGGGGGCTAGGGTCAGTCTGTTATATCTGGTATATTTCTCCTGTCTTATCTGGTGTCCTGTGTGAATTGAACTATGCTCCCTCCAGACTGGCCAAACCTCAGAACCTGTTTCCTCTCCTCTCTTTCCAGGGAGTTTTTCCTAGCCACATGCTTCTACATTTGCATTGCTTGCTGTTTGGGGTTTTAGGCTGGTTTTCTGTATAATGATTCTGTTGATGTAAAAAGGGCTTACCCACTGCTGGCTTGCTTCTGAAGCTAAGCAGGGTTGGTCCTGGTTGGTCCCTGGATGGGAGACCAGGTGGTGTTGGAGGGCCAGTAGGAGGCACCCTTTCCTCTGGTCTAAACAAATATCCAAATTCCCCAGGGCAGTGATTGGGGACATTGCCCTGTGTAGGGTGCCGTCTTTCGGACGGGATGTTAAACGGGTGTCCTGACTCTGTGGTCACAAAGATCCCATGGCACTTATCGTAAGAGTAGGGGTGTTAACCCCGGTGTCCTGGCTAAATTCCCAATCTGGCCCTCATACCATCACAGTCACCTAATGATCCCCAGTTTACAATTGGCTCCTTCATCCCCCCTCCTCTCCACTGACTGTAACTATTCCCCAGGTTGTTGATGTAAATGAGAATGTGTTCTCAGTCAACTTACCTGGTAAAATAAGGGTTAAAAAAATATATAGAAATTTGATTTGATTTGATGATCAGCCTGAAGGAATTGAATTTGTGGAGTTGTTGCAGACTATATTGAATTGGGATATGATTTCATATAATTTACTTAACATTGGTTTGAGGGAAATTGAAAGACTGACCTGGAATTTGAATGGAATTAAATGGAATTTACAGGGAGATGGAATTAAATTAGGGATGACTTTATGGAATTAACACCAACTCTGCATGCTTCATTACATTACATGACAATTCCACAAGGAGTTGAGGAGAAACAGACTGCCACCCAGGCCAATTCTGGTGTGTCTTTGGCATTCAAATTTGTGTAGGCCTCTTTCTGCAAAATAAACTCTATCCTAGAAACACGAGAATGGATTTCCAAGAGGTGTTGAGTGTTCCTGAATGGTCCAGTCTCAGTCCTGACTTAAATCTACTTGAAAAACAAAGACAAGGTTTGAATATTGCTGTCCATCAATGATTCCCAACAAAATTTTATAGGGGCTGCATATTTCGGTAAATTTAATTGCCGACTAACTATTGCACAACAACTGTCTACCGAACAATTAAATTAGTTCCAAACAGTAAAATGACATGACCAACATAAATGCATGTGTAGGCCTACCAGGAATGGACTTAGAAAACATGCAATAATTATTGATGTAAAACACAATTTTCAAACATTTGCCAAAATGCAATTTACGGGAAAACACTGTTTTAAAAGGTCCACCTGATGTGGGAGGTTTCATGTGACAGAGATTAACATCTCCTTAGAAACTTAGAAAGAGGGGATATCATAATATGCAACACATAGGATGGGTTGTGACTATTGTGCCTTTGACTTCTGGGCAAAGAAAGAAAGATGATATGAAAAACAATAGAACACGAGAGAAATGCTGGCTTCAATGGCATATGAAAAAATCTTCATAAAATATCAGTTTCTGTCAGATTATTGCCTAGGCTACATTGAATCAAGGTAAGACATGCCTCATAATATTAAGTCAAATGTCCAGGTTTCAAACAATTAAGTATATGTTTTCAACATGCCAACTGCCTCCAGGTTTTTGCCTCTACCGAATGGTTTTACAGTTTTATTGTGGGCACATCCACTTTTGAAGTTTAGGTTAGATGGCCTAAGATTATTTGAAGTGTAACATACTCATTTTCTTCTCTGCTAAGTTTGAAGATAATATTTGTCCAAACTATCAAATGTAGGCCATTATCTAGCTCTGTCATAGCTTAGGAGCATGTGATCAGTCAACTATTTGCTGAGGTAGTGGACATAGTCCAGTAAACTAAATGTAATTTAGCACAGTAGCCTAGTAGATGTGGAACTCTACTAGTAGATGTGGAACCTTTCACCCATACCGTGACGTTCATGGCTGTGATTGGGCTGCATCCACACGCGATCCTTTTAACACCGTGAATTGTATAGTCAAGTTTGAATCAATAGAGTGCACTGTTGGCGATATTTACATTTGAGTAATTTAAAAGATATTAAAGATAACTTGAAAGATGGTTGACAAGTTTTTGGGGACCTGGAAATTGATTTCCAGCGAGAACTTTGACTTTGAGTATGTGAAAGTTCTGGTATGATACATTTTTCTCCAATTGAATAAATGATTGCTGAAATATATGATAGGATTTTTTTTGAAAATAATATATTTCTGATACAATCTTAAGATCTCATTAGGATAATCATTTATATGTATAGTTATTACACATGGACAATGCCTTTGGTTGCACCACACGATACTGTCCTCCCTCTTGACAGTTTGTTCTCCATTGTGCAGGTGTTGGCTTCACGACCCGACAGGTGGGAAACCACATCAAGCCCAGTCTGATCATCAACATGGATGACCAAGGAATGATCTTTGTAAAATCCCAGAGCACTTTCAAAACGATGGAGATGAAATTCAAACTCAATGACACTTTCGAGGAAACAACCGTTGGCAACACTGTGTAGGGGATCAAAGCTGGTAATTGTCTGTGTAGGCGGAGATTCTTAGCCCCCTGGTTCTCAGGGGTGATAGAGACGCTTCCACAAACTTGCTGAACAAACTGGTAACAAGTGCTAGCCCGAAGGGAACAGCAAGGTATTTGTAGGCTGTGCTTCGAAAGAAAACCTGAAAATATCCTGTGTGCTGGCAGAATGCTTATATAAAAATAAGCGCCCTGTAGGTCAGCTGAACTGAACCAGTTGCCTTGACGAATAAAACAAAACAGCACATTGTATGTAAGTATACGGAACATGATGAAAGCTGTTGCGGATCCTTAGGTCCAGAATGGAGCGTATGCAATGCCCCCCTGGGAACCAGGACATTTCCCTGGAGTAGAAACAAATGGAAGCACAGCCGAGAGCTGCCCAGTGACACGAGCCTCCCAGATGAGCTAAATAACTATGCTCACTTCGAGGCAAGTAACACTGAAACATGCATGAGAGCATCTGCTGTTCCAGAAGACTGTGTGAACCCGCTCTCCGCAGCCGATGTGAATAAGACCTTTAAACAGGTCAACATTCACAAGGCCGCTGGACTAGATGGATTACCAGGACATGTACTCCGAGCATGCGCTGACCAACTGGCAAGTGTCTTCACTGACATTTTCAACCTCTCTCTGTCGGAGTCTGTAATACCAACATCTTTCAAGCAGACCACCATAGGCCATGTGCCCAAGAACACTAAGGTAACCTGCCTAAATGACCACCGACCCATAGCACTCATGTCTGTAGCCATGAAATGCGTTGAAAGGCTTGTCCAAACTGGACAAAAAGAGCACTTATGTGAGAATACTATTCTTTGACTACAGCTCAGAGTTCAACACCATAGTGCCCTCAAAGCTCATCACTAAGGACCCTGGGACTAAACACCTCCCTCTGCAACTGGATCCTGGAATACGTAACACCTCCGTCACACTGATCCTCAACACGGGGGCCCCTCAGGTGTTCGTGCTCAGCCTCCTCCTGTACTCCCTGTTCACTCACAACTGCACGGCCAGGCAGGACTCCAACACCATTATTAAGTTTGCACAACAGTGCACAACAGTGGTAGGCCTGATCACCGACAATGATGAGACAGCCTATAGGGAGGAGGTCAAAGTACACTGACTAGTGATTTTGACACGAATGCCTTGGAGCTCCGGTATCAAATGTAACATCCCTAGTGACAAGTATGGTTTGGGGTTTGCTTGGTCTACTCGCCAGTGAAGGGGGTTTGCAGACAGTGCCCTATAGTGCACGCAGAACTTGGGGTTAGCGAGTGATGCCACAGCATGCTCAAAACCTAAGCAAGCGATACATATCTGGCGTATATCCTTGCCTGCTATCATCGCCCTGCATGGGCACGGGTGTGACCGTTCTGGGGCGGGGGCAGGAGGCCTGCTAGGTTCTCCCTGTGCATGGGTAGCAGGCTCCATGGATCTGAGAAGTAGTATTCCTTGAGTAAAGTGTGAGCTAGCTAGCTTTCGCCTCAAGGCTAATAGCCTATCTCGTTAGCACACTACTAGCCAGAGAAAGTGCGTGCTTTCTTTGTTTCTCCACGAACAAAGCGGGTCTCTCGATCGTCACGCTGTGAAGCTAGTGCTGTCAGTCTAGTCAACATGGCCCATGAGGGGTTTGTGCTAAATGCTAGAGGAAAGCTAGCAATTCTACTTGTGTAGGTAGAAAAGCTAGTTTGGTGTAGCTAGCCTTGTGAGTTACACAGGTTAGGTTAAGCCTTGCAGCGATAGCTAGTCCTTTGTGTGGTAAGCTAGCCTTGCAGCTAGCTAGCCAAGTTAGCTAAAGCCTTGCGCCTAAGGCTAACCAAGTCTCGATAGCTAGCCGTGTGGCACTAGTTAAATGGAGCAAAACTTTTCTATCGGTCAGCACTCAATACTATCGACAGGAGCTGAAGTCCAATGTTCGGCAGCATTAACCTCTAAACATCAGTAGGATGCCAGGAATCTAGCCATGCTGAGGAATGCTTTTATGAACGCAGTCACTTCCGCAAGGAAGAGAGGTGAGAATGACCAGCTGGTGAGCGAGTGGCTCCCTTTATGGAGGAGAGGTGCTCACCTCATTCGTCACTCGACCTGTGCGATTGGATATTTTGACACATCGATACGAGTATTAGAAGTAGAAAAACAATGATTGTCAAAATTACTCAAACTCAGGAAATTTACAACAACATAAGGACGAACTCAGTGAAAACCGGTAAAGTGAGATCAAATAAAGTTTATTCAACATTCTGAATTGTTAAGCCACTGTTTGGAATCTATTTGTTTGTGATGAATGTGAAGGCATGTCAACACTCTAAGCTTAGAGTTAACTCAAGCTGTAGCTATCCATCACCAAGAGAACAATGTCCATTCTTACAGAAAATACCATTAATCAGTATCAAAATTATTTACATGCAAAACAATTCACTTTGGGTAAATCCTCAACAGGAGTCGTTTCTGTCCTAATATGGACACCGTACCCTCTGTTAATTGTCTAAGTTATTACAGAAGACAGGATTCACAAACCCAGTTTGTGAAGCCATTGTGCTGTCCTTCCCCATCGGTTGAAATACAGTCTTGCAGAAGTCAGGTTTACGGTTGGGCTCCTTGGTCAAATAGCTGGAGGTGTCATCTGGGTAAAAGCATGCAGCGATCAAACGGATACAGTTCAGGACAGTTGCCGCAAGCATAAGGAAGCCTGTAAGGTTGGGACAAGAAATACATAGTCAAGTGTACTGTAAGTGTTACGTAACTGTTATTCATCAGATTATACAAAATTGTCTACAGGATTTTTCTGGTATTCAATTAAGACTGGCCTACAGCGTTAGCTTATCACTGTTCCAATTACAGTATCTATAATGTGCCTATAAAATCATGTTATAATTGGCCAGCATCTGCCTCCACTAAAATTGATCTGTTACAGAATGTGGGTGTGTGGTTGGTACTACTCCAGTATATGTTTATTTCATAGAGCTGTACTAGAGAGCTCATCTTCTATCTTGTGCATAGTCTGAACAGGTTCAAAGACAAGGTTAGTGATTTACTGCCGCCTGATTATACATTTACATTTGAGTCATTTAGCAGATGCTCTTATACAGAGCGACTTAGGGAATGTTTACTCAGGAGTATAATTCCTGCTGACCCGGACGGAATTCTGTGATCTTCCTTAACCCATAGCAAGTCCCACCGAGTTGACTACTTAAAAATGGTGACAGCCCTCAATGGCACTGCACATGATAAAACAGGCTGTGGGCTAAGTGTGCCCTCTATCCAACTCTATGTTCTTACCACAGTAGACTGTGTTAGGAGCAAGGTCATGGACACGATAGCTTCTGGTGAACATGGCTCCCAGGCCCACAACCAACACAGGGAAGACAGTAAATGTGTAGCGGATGTACTTGGAGAATATGAAGCTCTCAAAGACAAACCTGTTAGGAAATAGCATTGTTTTCAAAACTGAATTAAACCCCAGCTTCCTAGTATAGGGTACCGATTTAGTCAGTACGGTGTCCATATTAGGACAGCCTCAGTCTCAGCAGGAGAGACTGTCCTAATATGGACGCCACAATTATCTTTTTTTCCATTCAATCAATGATTACGATGTATATGTATGGGTCCATCATTATTTCATTGTCAGTTATTACCAGATCAGCATCCCTAGGAGAAGTAGAGTGAGCACCATTGAGCTGACCAGAGGATCAGGTAGCCCAGCCTGGTACCGCAGCACAACTCCCAGACTGACCAGGGCCTCCAGGAGAGTCCACCAGCCAAATACAGCCAGTCCGTTCTGGGTCTGTCCCACCCAACACCAACACATCAACACACAGTTAGACCAGAGGGACCATGATAAAAGACATATGAAACAGTATTTATTGGTAAAGGATCTGTTTTTAGAATGTGTATTGCTGCGTTTAGATTTGTGATGTGGCCCTGGTTGGCCTTGTTTTTAGTGGAGGCTCTAATGCCTTGTTTTTAGTGGAGGCTCTAATGCCTGTGAATATGGGTTAGGGGGACGGAGGTGCGCTGAGGAGGGGCATTGGGTGACCATAATGGCTTGGCTCCGCTGCCTTCCTGGTGCACGGCTTAGCGGATGGAGTGTGTGAGGTTCTGTGAATGGTGAACTTCCCTTAAGGGAAGTCGGAGGTGATACTTACGGTGTGTTCGAGACAACTGGGAACTCTGAAAAATACAAGGTCAAATCATGATGTCAGTGATCTTCAGGTTGGCAAGGCTGAGCTCTCGTGAGTCGGAGCTCTCGAGTTGGAAATCCAAGTTGAATGACCGCTCAAAACTATTTTTTTCAGAGTTGTTTTGAATGCAGCATAAGAGGGCATTCTGGCACCGAGCTTCATGGCTGCCTACGTTATTGCTCGTAGATGGGCCAAGTTCAGTCTGCAGCTCATCTATATTTGCATCTCATCTATATTGCACCATTCATATCGTATCATAATCGTATTCAGAAATGTTAACTTCTCTAGGGTAGGGGGCAGCATTCAGAATTTTGGATGAAAAGCATGCCCAAATTAAACTGCCTGCTACTCGGGCCCGGAAGATATGATATGCATATAACTGGTAGGTCTGGATAGAAAACACTCCAATGTTTCCAAAACTGTTAAAATAGTGTCTGTGAGTATAACAGAACTGATTTGGCAGGCAAAAACCTGAGAAAAATCCATTCAGGAAGTAGTTGTTTTTTTGGTTTTGTAGTTTTCTATTCAATGCCATTACAGTATCCACTGACTTATGACTCAATTGCAGTTCCTATGCCTTCCACTAGATGTCAACAGTCTTTAGAAATTGTTTCAGGCTTTTATTCTGAAAAATGAGGGAGTAAGAGCAGTCGGATTGAGTGGACCCTGCCGTGTCACAGAGCTTTTTCATGCGCGCGACAGAGAGAGAGCCTTTCTTGTTTACCTTTTCTATTGACAAGGTTATTGTACGGTTTAAATATTATTGATTATTTAGGATAAAACCAACCTGAGGGTTGAATATAAACATCATTTGACATGTTTCTATGAACTTTCCGAATACAATTTGGATTTTTTTGTCTGCCTGTGTTGACTGCGTTTGAGCCTGTGGATTATTGAAGGAAACGCGCAAACAAACTGACGTTTTTGGATATAAAGAGACTTTATCGAACAAAAGGAACATTTATTGAGTAAATGAATGTCTTCTGAGTGCGAACATATGAAGATCATCAAAGGTAGGGATTCATTTTCTCTCTATTTCTGACTTGTGTAACTACTTGGCTGGTTACTGTTCGTAATGATTTGTCTGCTGGGCTATGTTCTCAAATAATTGTAAGGTATGCTTTCGCCTTAAAGCATTTTTTAAATCTGACACCGGGTGGTTGGATTCACAAGAAGTTAATCTGTAAACCTATTTAAAATATGTTTTGTTTTCTGAATTTTTATAATGAGTATTTCTGTATTTGAATTTGGCTCTCTGCAATCTCACTGGATGTTGGCCAGAGAGGTTTTACCCTAGAGAGGTTTTAAGAGAAATATAAATTAGGCTTATGTATTTATTTTTAATGTGACAGATATAATTTAATGTGATGTTCGTGCGGTATGTTTGTCCAAGTTCATGTGTTGCAGAATGGTGTTTTGGCACATAATGACGGTCCCCTTGGCAAACATACTGGCAATGGTGTGATGATGAGGCGCTCTGAAACGTCGAAGAAAATATGTCTCCGTCCCATTATACAACTGCATGGTCCTCCAGTATTTATTTTATTTAAGTATTGGTTTGCAGTATTTTGCCTTTCAAAGTGTGCTTTTTGCCTATTTGGCCAATATATGTATTCTTCATTTAGATGTCTTTTTGCATTTTTTCTTTACCTTCATTTTTGATGTGACTTGTCTTATTTATTTATTTTGTCTTGAAATGTGGGGACAAATTTAAAAACTTTGGGGGGTAAATATGCAACAGGCATGAGCTCTTGAATGCAGCCTCATAGACTGTTAGAGCTGGTGTTCCTTATTGTTCATTAACTACGTGGCCACTAGTATAAATGATTGGCTGTCATTTCAATCATGGGATCCCCTTGCCCTGTGTTGATTGGCATGCACTGGAAGGATGGGAGTGGTGGTGTTTAAAAAAAAAAAATCCTTTTCCATATGCACAAAAAGCACATTTCTCTCAAATTTGGTGCACATATTTGATTAAATCCCTGTTAGTGAGCATTTCTCCTTTGCCAAGATAATCCAATTGATAAAATAATATTTAAATTGGAGAAAAAATATTTTTTAAATGTATAATGTTTGTAAATTATTTCATACATAGGATTGGTGGAGTTATGTCACACACACAGCTAACATACATATTCTGAAATGTTTGCTCTACTCAAAATTACAACCAACTACTTGCAGCATTACCACAAAAATTGAAGAGGCAAGTGGAAGGGGGGAAAAGGGACTTCTCTGTCAGCCCTGCATTAAAGATCAATATTGGTTAAACAAAATTCGGATGAATAAAAAAGTATATCAGTTCAATTTAAGTACCAACAAATTGACAGCTGTGCCATATAGATTGCAAAATAGTTGGGAGGAGATTTTTGGTTTATGGACTGATACACAAAACAACACTGGATTCAAAACTTTGAGTTTTTCAATTTCAATTAATATACACAATTCTCGGCTAAATAACAAGATAACTAATATAAAATATACCGTGTCTGTAAAATGTATATACTGTAGGTTCAGAACGTTTGTGAAATAGCACAGTTGAAAAATATTTGGCAAATTGAAATCCACACTGGATGGTCTTCAGAGATAGATTGGAGGGGTTGAGTGTAGATGAAGGATAGGACTAAAAACAAATCAAACTATTGTAAAATATACTGTGTCTGTAAAATGTACAGTACCTGTCAAAAGTTTGGACATACTTTCTCATTGAAGGTTTTTTTTTCTTTATTTTTCACTATTTCCTACATTGTAGAATATTAATGAAGACATCAAAACTATGAAATAACACATGGAATTTGAAAGAAATCAAAATAGATGTATATGTGAGATTCTTTAAAGTAGTCTCCTTTTGTCTTGATGACAGCTTTGCACACAATTGGCATTCTCTCAACCTGCTTCATGAGGCATTCACCTGGAATGCTCAGGTGTGCCTTGTTAAAAGGTTAAAAAAAGTTATTTCCTTCTTAATGCATTTGAGTCAGTCAGTTGTGTTGTGACAAGGTTAGGGGTGGTATACAGAAGATAGCCCTATTTGGTAAAAGATCAAGTCCATATTATGGCAAGAACAGCTCAAATAAGCAAAGGGAAAGGACAGTCCATCATGAAGGTCAGTCAATCCGGAAAATCTCAAGAACTTTGAAAGTTTCTTCAAGTGCAGTCGGCAAAAACCATCAAGCACGATGATGAAACTGGCTCTCATGAGGACCGCCACAAGAATGCAAGACCCAGAGTTACCACAGCTGCAGAGGATACGTTCCTTAGAGTTACCAGCCTCAGAATTGCAGCCCAAATAAATCCTTCACAGAGTTCAAGTAACAGACACATCTCAACATCAACTGTTCAAAGGAGACTGCGTGAATCAGGCCTTCATCGTCTAATTGCTGCAAAGAAACCACTCCTAAAGGACATCAGTAATAAGAAGAGTCTTGCTTGGGACAAGAAACACGAGCAATGGACATTAGACCAGTGGAAATCTGTCCTTTGCACTGATGAGTCCAAATGTGAGATTTTTGGTTCCAACTGCCTTGTCTTTGTGAGATGCAGAGTAGGTGAACGGATGATCTTTTGTTAGGTTACAGCCTTATTCTAAAACATATTAATTAGATACACACAATGCCCCATAATGACAAAAGCGAAAACAGGTTTTTAGAAATGTTTGCAAATGTATTCAAAATAAAAAAACAGTAATACCTTATTTACATAATTATTCAGACCCTTTGCTATGAGACTTGAGCTCAGGTGCATCCTGTTTCCGTTGATCATCCTTGAGATGTTTCTACAACTTGATTGGAGAACACCTGTGTTAAATTCAATTGATTGGTCATGATTTGGAAAGGCACACACCTGTCTATATAAGATCCCACAGTTGACAGTGCATGTCAGAGCAGAAACTAAGCCATGAGGTCAAAGGAATTGTCGGTAGAGTTCCAAAACAGGATTGTGTTGAGGCACAGATCTGGGGAAGGGTGTCAAAAAATGTCTGCAGCATTGAAGGTCCCCAAGAACACAGTGGCCTCAATCATTCTTAAATGGAAGAAGTTTGGAACCACAAAGACTCTTCCTATAGCTGGCAGCCCAGCCAAACTTAGCAGTCGGGGAGAAGGGCCTTGGTAAGGGAGGTGACCAGACGGAACCCACTCCTCTGTTTAAGGTAGATGACAGCCCACATGGAGTTTGTCAAAAGCCCACATGGAGTTTGTCAAAAGTTTGTCAAAAGGACCCTGACCATCAGAAACAAGATTGAACCCTTTGGCCTTAATTCCAAGTGTCACGTCTGGAGGAAACCTGGCACCATCCCTATGGTGAAGAATGAAGAATGGTGGTGGCAGCATCATGCTGTGGGGATGTTTTTCAGGGACTGGGAGACTGGTCAGGATGGAGGGAAATATGTGCAGAGAGATCCTTGAATGAAACCTGCTCGAGAGCGCACAGGACCTCAGACTGGGGCGAAGGTTCACCTTCCAACAGGACAATGATCCAAAGCACACAGCCTAGACAACTCATGAGTGGCTTCGGGACAAGTCTCTGAATGTCCTTGAGTGGCCCAGTCAGAGCCCTGACTTGAACTTGATCGAAACATCTCTGGAGAGACCTAAAAATACCCAAGGTGCTTCAACAAAGTACTGAGAAAAGGGTCTGAATATTTGTGATATTAAATTTTTTTGCAAATGTTTCCTTTTTCATTATGGGGTATTGTTTGTAGATTAATGAGGATTTAAAAAATAAAAAAAATTAGAAAGCTGTAACGTACCGTAACAAAATGTGGAAAAAGTCAAGGGTGCTGAATACATTCTGAATGCACTCTATATCCAACTGGGCACACACTGTTTGAATCAACGTTGTTTTCACGTCACTTCAATGTAATAGACATTGAAATGACGTCTATGCCCAGTGGGATAGTGCTACATGATTTTATCTTAGGTCATTGCTGCAAAGGATGCCAAGAAAACCTTAATGATCTCTAATGACTACTAAGACATATGAATCCGACATATTAAAACAAGACATACAGTACCAAGGTTAATAAAGTACTATCTTATCTTAAGGTTAGTGAGGTCATTGCTGCAAATGATCTCAAGAAAACATCTATTAAGACCTGTAAGCGTAACTGTGCTGCTTGCGACTTCCTTAAGAGCACTAAGCACTTGTATTTTTTGCAAACAAGAAATGCTAGCACTTAGGCCGCATGGGTGGTGGTATTTCAAGCTAAAGAGTAAGTTTAACCAATTCAACTTGGTTACATACAGGGTTTTTTTTGCCCTGAAGCTCATTGGCTGACAGCAGCATGATAAAACAAGCAACTGTGCTACATCTTGACATCATTGTGTAGAAAAGATCTTGAATTCACCAGATAGCGGGTCCACCAGGGTTCTTTAGGGTTATTGATGGCCAGCCAGGTTCTGTGATTGTGCAGGTTTCGGTAGGACACATACAGCATTTGGAAGCTGTGAATTGGCATAACCCATTTAAAAAACAGGGATGGTAGAAGGTCACTGTAAAAACACAAAAGATGTTCCATATTTAGTATTGCCTTTCTTGGTTCTGCACATAGGCCCACTGTATTTATTTAGTCATATTTTAAAATCCCAAAATGTGTATCTTAAAGGGGAAGTTTATATTTTAAGGTCCAATGCAGCTGTTTTTATCTCAATATCAAATAATTTTTGGGTGACAATAGAGTACCTTACTGTGATTGTTTTCAATTAAAATTGTCATCAAAATATCTATTTTTCAAGCAAGAATGTTGCTAAGACTGTCTGGGAGTGGTCTGAGTGGGAGGGGAAACTGAAAAATGGCTGTTATTGGCAGAGACGTTTGGAACTCGCTTTCTTATTGGTCTGTTATCTAATTTACCGCCTGTGTGATGTCACCAGGCAGGCCAAATCTCCATCCCAGATAAACAGACTAAAATTTCAGGTGGTCTTTTCAAACAGCTCTTAAACCAAAAGGGCATTATCATAATTTAAACAATTTCACAGTATTATTCAAACCTTATAGTGTAGAAAAACAGTTGAAGTTGGAAATTTACATACACCTTAGCCAAATACATTTAAACTCAGTTTTTCACATTTCCTGACATTTAACCCTAGTAAACATTCCCTGTCTTAGGTCAGTTAGGATCACCACTTTATTTTAAGAATGTGAAATGTGAAATAGTAAAAGAATGTGAAATAGTAAAAATAATGATTTATTTCAGCTTTTAATTCTTTCATCACATTCCCAGTGGGTCAGAAGTTTACATACACTCAATTAGTATTTGGTATATTGGCCTTTAAATTGTTTAACTTGGGTCAAATGTTTCGAGTAGCCTTCCACAAGCTTCCCACAATAAGTTGGGTGAATTTTGGCCCATTCCTCCTGACAGAGCTGGTGTAACTGAGTCAGGTTTGTAGGCCTCCTTGCCCACACACGCTTTTTCAGTTCTGCCCACAAATTGTCTGTAAGATTGAAGTCAGGGCTTTGTGATGGCCACTCCAATACCTTGACTTTGTTGTCCTTAAGCCACTTTGTCACAACTTTGGAAGTATGCTTGGGGTTATTGTCCATTTGGAAGACCCATTTGCAACCAAGCTTTAACTGATGTCTTAAGATGTTGCTTCAATGTATCCATATAATTTTCCCTCTTCATGATGCCATCTATTTTGTGAAGTGCGCCTGCAGCAAAGCACCCCTACAACATGATGCTGCCACCCCCGTTCTTCACGGTTGGGATGGTGTTCTTCGGCTTGCAAGCCTCCCGCTTTTTCCTCCAAACATAACGATGGTCCTTTTGGCCAAACAGTTCTATTTTTGTTTCATCAGGGCAGAGGACATTTTTCCAAAAAGTATGATCTTTGTACACGTGTGCAGTTGCAAACCGTAGTCTAGCTTGTTTAAGGCGGTTTTTGGAGCAGTGGCTTCTTTGTTGCTGAATGGCCTTTCAGGTTATGTCGATATAGCACTCATTTTACTATGGATATAGACACTTTTGTACCTGTGTCCTACCGCATCTTCACAAGGTCCTTTGCTGTTGTTCTGGGATTGATTTGCACTTCTCGCACCAAAGTACATTCATCTCTAGGAGACAAGAACTCGTCTCATTCCTGAGCAGTACGACGGCTGCGTGGTCCCATGGTGTTTATACTTGCGTGCTATTGTTTGTACAGATGAACGTGGTACCTTCAGACATTTGGAAATTGCTCCCAAAGATGAACCAGACTTGTGGAGGTCTACAATTTTGTTCCTGAGGTCTTGGCTGATTTCTATTGATTTTCCCATGATGTCAAGCAAAGTGGCACTGAGTTTGAAGGTAGGTCTTTAAATACATCCACAGGTACACCTCCAATTGACTCAACTGAGGTCAATTACCCTATCAGATGCTTCTAAAGCCATGACATCATTTTCTGGAATTTTCCAAGCTGTTTAAAGGCACAGTCAACTTAGTGTATGTAAACTTCTGACCCACTGGATTTGTGATACAGTGAATCATAAGTGAAATAATCTGTCTGTAAACAATTGTTGGAAAAATTACTTGTGCCATGCACAAATAGATGTCCTAACCGACTTGCCAAAACTATAGTTTGTTAACAAGAAATTTGTGGGGTCGTTGAAAAACGAGTTTTAATGACTCCAACCTAAGTGTATATAAACTTCCAACTTCAACTGGAAAACACAGGACATCACATTTTTGACTGCATTGGGCCTTTAAAACTGTTAGATGGTTCCTCACCCTGAAAGTCGTCTAGCTGCAGTTTGTAGTTGGATTTTAAATAACAGTAAACCATGGGTTAGAGTTTATCCCGGCCCATAGACTACTTTCAGGATGAGAAATCATCTAACGCTATATTTGTAAAACTTCCCCTTTAAATGCAACAAGTGCCAAACTACTTACTGCCTGTCCCAAAGAAACAGCCAGGTGATCTTTGCCACGTTGATCATAGTCCAGATCAGATAGAATGATGGAGGGTGAATCTCAGGGTTGCAGGAGACTGGACCAAACACGTTCCTTTCAGGCAGAGAACATCAATCACAACTGAGTGATATAAATGTACAGCCTCATCATTTAATTGTCATCACTTAGGCATTCAGTTAACCTTTGGAAGAGTAGTGAGTGAGTGAGTGAGTGAGTGAGTGAGTGAGTGAGTGATACCTCTGGAACACAGTAAAAAGAGAGTGTATGAGCCAAGCACTGCTCCATAGCCGAAGCATGATCCAGGTGTTGTCTGCCCAGCAGTCCATGGTCACCTCCAGAGGAAAGGACTCAGAGACATTATCCAATGTGGTCATAAACAGACCTAGGGAGTAAAGCCATTGCATGTTCGGTAAAAGGACTCTGTAGAGAGCAATAGTAATGGCGTTTTTTTGTAGGCATTGTAGGCATTTTGTAGCCATGTAGACTCCATGGCTCATTGGCCAAAGTCTATAGGGAAAACATGTTTTTGTTGTTGGGTTTTCAGATAAACGCAGAAAATAAGGTCTATGGTAAACACCGGCTTAGGAGACCCTATATGTTTTGCTCTATGAGATAATCTTCATCTTTTTGTGTTTTTTAAAACATTTTCGCAAACAGAACAAGCTCATAAAGACTTCAGAACTCATAAAAGTCATGTTAACTGACTGATAATAGAACAAAACATATACGATCTCCTAAACCTATGTTAACCTCAGGCCTTATTTTCATAGTTTGTCCCAAAACCCCATACTTGCCCCATTAATTTCCTCCATAGGAATGGCTAAACGAACCAGAGGTAACTAATTTCTGTTTTTTTGGACTATAAACTAGCAAGCTCTACAATCCACATACTACAGTGTCCATATTAGGACAGCCTCCTGCTAAGATTGAGGGTGTCCTAATATGGACACCATACAGATACTGTGTCTAACAGTAAGTATAGAGTTGCAATGTAATACCAGTATATGTTATGTGAAGATGAAGCTGTATTGTGAATAACAAGCCAACTTATCCTATTGGCAATGGAGATACTTTAGTGTTTGCCTCCCATCATAGGAAACAGATTCACAGCATGCACGAGAATGGTGTCCATATTAGGACAGCCTCAGACTGAAACAAATCCTGCTGACACAGTCCTAATATGGACACTGTAACAGTGAGATGGAGAATACATCAGTATGAGCAGTAACATCAAAGACAGTACAGTATGAAGATGTGCAGAATATGCTTCTCCGATAGAAATCCCTGATCACACTTCTGGGTGATGTCATGGCGGTGTTAGCAAGAATAGCCCATACATAGAAACACTTCCCCCCAAGTCTAACGATTGTGTTGCGTAGAACAGCGCATGTGCAGGCCGTCAAATGAGAGGCACTCCTTCGATATAAAGTTGTTTTTGACAAAAATGAAAATGTGTCAGTTTTTCACTCTCATAAGGTTCTTGTAATAACCTGTTCAGCTAGTTAAGACATTGGCTCCAATATAGTTTTTTTGTTGTTGAATTTTTAGATTCTAAAAATTCTAATTCTTTAGAATTTGAGAAAATGAACAACTAAGGACACATTTTCCCTTCTCCCGTTGACTTTCCAAACCCCAAACCCCGGTCTGGTCTGTTGAGACTCCTTCGCAACGCATTCCCGGAAGTATCATGATGTTGTGTCTCTGGGTTTGAAAACTCTGTGGTAACTTTACCTCCAGCTTACAAAGTTTCCTTTTCAGAAGTGTCTGCAAAGTGTCGTTTATCAACTCATCCGCTTATGTAATGTGGTTGGTGACACGCAGATTAGGAGTTAAAAAACACAATCATTGGCCTCTCTTCAGTGCTGGGCTATAAAATGATGACATTTAAAACGTGTGTCAGGCCAAAGGTCCATCATTACATAAAGTCATTCCACTGTGGATACATTGGTGTATGACACGTTGTTCTAACTTATCTTCTCAAAGGGATCCTTTGGGTGACATACTGTATATGCATCTGGAACATCCCTGCAGGAGATATCATTTACAGGTCATATTGGGTCAAATAGTCATTCATTACGACAGTGACAAAGTTATCGTCTATACAGGGGGGTCCGAAATTACTGGCAGCCTTGATAAAGATGAGCAATAATGACTGTGTAAAATGTTGTTTCATAAGTAGTATTTTTTTCCCCTCAAAAAGAAAAGGTAGAGGTCAAAATGATTGTCACGCCTAAATATTCATGTTAAAAAAAGTAGTCAAAAGTTTAGTATATGATCCCATGTTCCTAGGACGCAATGACCACATCAAGCGTTTGACTCTACAATCTTGACTCTACAAACGGTGGCATTATAATCATAGCATTGCACTCAGGATACATCCACTAGCCACTGTACTCGTTTATCCAGATTGTCTGCTGAACCAAAGTCCCTGATGCCCTCACAGTAGTGCACTGTAGTACAGAGATGGACCAGGTGTCTGGTAGATTTCACTCACCGCCAGAGTTGGTCCCTGATGCTAGAACATGGAAGGTCTCGGAAGCCACCTGGCTAAACATGGCCAGAGCGATACAAACACCGTGTAGGACCACATGGTGATGATGTCTCTCCATACTGCCCTGGCCATACGGAGACACACGGGAGCGGTACATCCTCCCTGTCAAGCTATCAACTGTAGAACGCTCGCCTCACACACCAGCACTCTTTTATACACACACACACACACACACACACACACACACACACACACACACACAATCTTGGATCTGGTGCATTGGACTTTGGATGATGGCACTGTTTCAGTCAGTGTATCATGGTTTACTGTGTGTGTGTGTGTGTGTGTGTGTGGTTATTTTTCCCCATGGTGTCTAACCAATGGGTGCTCTTACTACTGCACAGTGGCACACGGTTGTATTTACTATTGTTAAATCACAATAGCATTTACAGATAAGTGCATTGGTAAGTATAATAATACACTTTATTTCTATAGCTTCATTCATACATAAATGCAGTCCAAATTGTTGTACAGTATAGCACCTAAAACAAAACGTCAAAACACAAAGGTAGATCAGATCCTGGTATAAAAACAATATGGTGGCAGTTAAAGGTTAACTAAATACATTTAAAAAAGAACACAATCACATTAATGTCATTAAATTAGTATTGCGGTCATAAGAGAATGCCGGTCCATAGTTTTATCACACACAGTCATTGATATGATTTCGAAAAAGACATTAGCATGGCCAATGGTTATGAACTAAATCTGTACGGTACAAAGGCACTACTAGCCTAAATCCTCACCTACATGTCTTGCTGAAGCAAAGCCTTATGAATCCAACACAGGGAGAGTTTGATCACGTCTCAGCCATTAAACGTTTAGGAAAACAACATTCAAACGTGAATCTCCGCAGTGGCTCTCTTCTTCCTACATAAAGATGAGCTTCTGTGTTCTGGCGATGTCCACTGGAGACATGAGCTCCTCTTCTCCGTAAAACGGTTTGTTGTTGTGCTTCCATAACACCATGACAATGCGCACAATGAATATGACACTAGTTATGGCCAATATGACAGCTGGAAAAGAGATGAGGCATCAAGTATATTAGCTAAAAGCGCCACGGGAAAGTCACTGCAGTGACTACAGACAGTGATACAAGAATAACATTGACACTAGTCTAGTAGTGAAGATAGTGTGAACATTGCCAATTGCACATACGTATACTCAGTTCTCATTATACTTACGTACAGTAACTATAACACGATCAAATCTTATCACTCGGCCATCTGCTACTAATGCATGTGTACGGTGTCTGTATTAGGACAGGCTGTGTTATGTTATCTTCCTCTAGGTGTCAGTTTAGGAGTCAGTCGGGACATAGGGCCTACCAGACATGATGTCTATGTGGGTACCGGGCGTGGCTGGATTGGCCACACTCGCGGCCAACACCAGGATCACCACAGGGTACACTGTGAGGATGTAGCGCACGTGCTTATCCAGATACCAGTTCTCTATGACAAACCTGAGAGAGTTATAAGGAGGAAGAAAATATACATCAACAGTGCATCAATTCCCATGCTTTAAAAAAAGGTGCGAGAAGGAAAGGTTTCTGGCAATTGTATGGTGGCCCAAAGGGGCAAATTAGCTTTTAAAATGTAGTGATAGCATGCACACAACGCAGGCACTTGCTTTGTGTGCATACGCTGTCACTACATTTGAAACAAAATGATTTGCAGGCAGTTGCTTTGTGTGCACGAGCTGTCCACACAATATTTAGAAGCTACTTTTGCCGCTTAGGGCAACTGTATCATTATCTTGTCAGGCCACTGTCATAGTTTATGTATATTAAGTAAATCCGCTGTTCATGAATTTGCAATGGAACATTTCCTGGCAAAGCTCAAATGTGTGGTTTATTGAATCAACGTCACTGAATTAAGAGGTTAGATCAAATGTAGGATCAAAGTCTCACCATCCTATGAGTCCCAATTGGAGCAGCACTAGTACCATTATGGCAGCATCTGTCTTGGGTATTGGGGTTTGATGGTCTAAAACAACGGTCAAGTGTAAAAAGGTAGCCACAGCCCACCATGTTGCATACAAAGCCACTCCGTTTTGCACCTGTAAAAGAGTTAACAAATATGGTGCCCATATTAGGACATTTCCAGTCCTATTGAAACCGGGTCTTCATAATATAGACACCATAAACAGACAACACATGTCTGTACCAAAAAGTAACTGTCCGGCACACTTGTGGAAGGTTTGTATACACAATACATTGTTCTTGGAGAATCGTAGAAAAAAAGTTTTTGTACCAGTATTCGAATGAGCCAGAGATCATTGTTGTGATATTTATGGAGCCATGCTCCATAGACGACCAGTCCGTAGCAGGAGAACATGATAATCACGCAGTTGGAGATGGCCTGTAATGCTGTGATCAGCAGCGTTGGCACCATCTTTCTATGACAAACACAGAATCTAGAAAACGTAATCTGTCTTGAGAAAGACTATACAAGTGATTTCCTTGCCACCAATTCAGTGTCGAAACGCAAAAACAACTCAAAACGTGTTAAAAGTTGCATATCATTGCACAGTGAACAACACATAATATGATCACTTACTCTTTGTCGTACAGAAATAACCACGCCATATTCAAAATGCTATTCACGATCCAGGACAAGTAGAATCCGTAGGGCAGGACAGCAGGAGTGGTGTACATCCATGTATAGGCTTCCCTAAGGGACAGGAACATCATCATGATAATTAACAACAACAAAATCACCATCACCATCAGCCTCATCATAATCAAAAACATCATCATCATCATCATGGCCAGAACTAGGCCTAGGAATTTTGGAAAAGTTACCGTAATTCTGCAACCCTAGCCAGGACAGTAAAAATCACTCTTTCTGCACTTTAATCATTTGTATTTTTTTGTTGTTGTCTCACCTAAGTTAGATTGCCAATAAACACAGGCCAGTTAGCCTGGATGTCTCCTTATGGAATTGCCATGTTTGGCAAGACGATGAGAGACAATGATTCGGCAATATAGCAGGAACAGATCTGGGACCAGGGCTAATGTCCAGTGCAAAGTTGATTTCATTCCAGCCAGAGTTTGGCTTGGAAAATAACCAACCATGTCTGAAGGAACAATGTTTACATGATTGTTGTAGTGTCAGCGAGACTCTAGCTTTAATGGACAGTATCATACCTTCTACGGAGATTGTGTATCAGATAGATGAACATGCCGATCAACCAGATGTTAAGGACGTCCCATAGAAAGAGTACCCATCTATCCGGGGTTAGGTGCGTTGTGGACTTGCTCAGCACATACTGTGTGGTTTGCATAAACGCACCTACATGTTCAAACACACAGGTTACAAAACATTTTATCGGATGCAAAAAACAGTAAGTGTGTTTCAAACAGATGTCATTGACTTAAAGTGGACTTTAAGAATTCACCTGTCCAGGGCCCAAATAGAGCCAATATGTTGAATGTCAGTGCAATTAGATAGCTGATTAGGGCCAGAAACATCAGCAAAACACGGACTGAAATGCACTCTCCCATGTTCAGGATCTAGGGACAGAAGTACAAACCTAATTTCAGTACTGACATTTCAATACGGTCATTTTAGTAGTAATTTCAGTCAGAAGTCACATGTCATTTTAGTCAGTCACACCCTCATTTCACTATGTCAAAAACATTTGATTTCTGTGTTCTACCCCGGTGCACCACATTAGGCCATTTGTTTCGCTCAAGAATGTTTCTCAGATGGCCCCTATTCAACATTATCCCAGTACAACAATGCATGTATTGTTCCTAATACAATTCTGTTAATTGTTTCTAAATGACACTGTAATAAGACTGATTAACAGTATGTGAAATAGAATATCTTACCTTAGGATGGCAGACCTGAAATACTGTTAATCCCTTCTAGGATAGACCTTCTAGGATATTCTGTGGTGAAAAAAAGTCATCAACATATGGTTCCCAGTTGCTCCCACACAGGAGAGTAGGTGGACACATTAGGTTCACACTCTTGAGGATGGTCTGTCTGCTACTGGTGCTATCTCCACAGATAATATATAGATCTGCCCATGGACAGAGAAAGATATGGGTGGAAGTAGCAGAGACTCCTCCTCTATCTCCATTCACAAGCCCACATGAAGTCATATCCAAAGGACAATCCACACCATTGTGGGTCGGGAACAAGTCGTGTCATTGTTGTAGTAATGTCAACCCTTACCTAACGTCGGATAGGCCACGGCATAGGAACATTGTGGAACAAAACAATCTCCCTTCTGTTGTAATAGCGGCGTAGGTCACCTCAATGTTATGTCCCTGAATAAAAGAGGAGCCTGTACCTCACTCAAGACGTCTTAACAATCTACATGGATGATGTATTCCATGGGGCCACAAGGTGTCAGATCTGCTCTATTATTTTTTATAACAGCATGTGACATATAGCCTTATACCACACAGTGTCACCATTGCGTTACATTACACCAGTAGACATACCGTGCATTTAGTGTTACCATGGGAATTTCTGCGATCCGTTAATTCTTCCGCCAGACAGCATCGCCTGCAGCTCAGTTCCTGTTGACATGTGTACTGCTTTTAAAACACCACTGAGCTCTTAAGAAAAGATCCTCCCAAACCCAATGGCAACACTGGCAATCACTGGGCAAGGTTTCATCTTACATCTCAGGCATGTTTGCTAATGAAAGTGACTCTCCGCTACAGAGGATGTCCTAATATGGACGCCGTAGGGTTAAGACATTGTGTACACTCTTAAAAATAAAGGTGCAATTTGGAGACAAAAAGTTTCTTGAGAGCGATGCAATAAGGGAACCATTTTGGGGTCTCTGAAGATCCATAAATAGGATAGTTCTTTAGTTATGAAGAATTATAAAGAACCATAGATGCCACTTCAAGAACCCCACATTTAACTCAAAGGTTCTTTATCAGGCAAGTTGTCTAAGGAACCTTAAGAGCTGGGGAAGAACCATTTAAGAACCTTTATTTTTTCCCAGTGTACTGAAGGGTAATTGAGACTAGTCATTTGATCCTTGTATTTCTGTTCTGGGGATGAGGGAGCGGGCATAGTGGCACCGCTTGGTTGGTGTTCCACCTCCCGACAGAGCCCTCGACCCAGAGAGCCTACTGTGCCAGATATTGCCCCATGGTATAGGGCGTTTCAAATGCTCTGCATAATTAATGAAGCACTCCCCAGGGTATTAAGCACTTATGAGCTCACACACACAGAAACCAGCCAGGCAGTCACACACACACACACACACACACACACACACACACACACACACACACACACACACACACACACACACACACACACACACACACACACACACACACACACACACACACACACACACACACACACACACAGAGAGAGAGAGAGGCAGAGTTAAGCTACTGGCCTATGATACTAGGAGTAGAGGATTGGAAGCCATGCCAATCAGAGTGATAAGGATTCTTTAAAGTTCCATTGGCCATAGTACACTGAAGTGTCTACTAGGCCCTAGTTTGCTCTTAACAATCTTTAGGACTTTTTCAGCCAGAAGAGAGGATATTTGTCTTTTAAATCTACCTCATGGAAAAATATGTGGTTTTGGTACACTTCACATGAAGTTTCACATGAGGATATTTTTTTTTACAGGTGATTTCACAGGTGATGCCCTGCAAACAAGAATGAGTTGTTAGGATGACCCCAGAACTTCACACAGTGTTATCAACTTACATATTTGACACATATTACAGTTTTTTTCGATTGCTAAATGACAGTGGACACAACTGGAGTCACATGTGCAAAACTCTAACTACAGTCTGCACAGCAGCAGTTCATGTGGACCAAACTCTAGTTCGTTTTGCATTGCTTGAACACAGTTTTCAAAACTCTACACACTTATCCCATGACTTTAACCACAACCTGCACAACACTGTGGATTTACAGCACTTTGTTCAAATGCTAACACACTGCTGTCAAAACTGTGAACCACACATTCAAAACGGAATAGATTTCAGCCTTGTGCCTATCAAACACTGCTGATTGCAATTTCAGCTGAAAGGCTAAGCAGGTGTCTTGTTTTAGACTTGTTAGTGAACACACACACATATTACAGTGTAAATAGGTAGAGCTCAGAAAGACTCATTTTGGAAATGGAACAAGGAAGATGGGTTTGTGGAGGGAGAAGGGTGTCAGGGAGATGGCGGATGCGTGGAGGAAGACAAAGAAGACAAAGAGCTGTTATTTCAGATGAAATAAGGGCTACACGTATAGACCATGTCGTGAACCATGGTCTCTCATTGAGAGAGGCAGGGTTGAGGGTGCAACCCAATCTGCAAAGATCCACAGTGGCTTCTGTAATGCGAATTTTCCATCATGCAAACAGGTGAGAGTTACATCCTTACAGTAAATGAAAACATTACAGGAATCTATTTTGTATTGCAATTATAGAATATTTACACAGATATATATTACAGTAAGTTTGACTGTAAAATATATTTTTACAACAGGACCCAAAGGCTGCCCCCAACAGGGGGAAGAGGAAAAATATTTTCAGATGCGCAGGAAAATGCTATTGTTGACATGGTTGTTGTCAACAATGCAATAAAACTGCGGGAGATTCAAGATAGAGTGCTGGCTGATAATGATATATTTGAAAATGTTAATTCTGTCAGCACAACAACTATTGCTCGAGTCCTAAAGAAACACCAAGTTACAATGAAACAGTTATACACTGTACCGTTCGAGAGAAACAGTGAACGGGTAAAAGAGCAAAGATACCAATATGTCCAGGTAAGACGTCTGAGGTTACGTACACAGCTATACAAAATATTTACAGTAAAAAAAACACTAGCATTTCTACAGTAAAACTGTGCACTTACTGTTTTTCAGAGAGTAATGGAGGTGGAAGCACTGGAAAGACCACATTAATTTGTATTTATCGATGAAACTGGATTTAACCTTGCCAAAACACGGCGCAGAGGAAGGAATGTTATAGGTCAAAGGGCCACTGTGGAGGTTCCAGGCCAAAGGGGGGGAAATATCACCATGTTTGCTGCAATGGCCAATGATGGTTTGCTTCTCAACATACCACTCATTGGCCCATACAACACAGAAAGGCTTATAGCTTTCCTAGAACAGCTCTATGCTCAGCTAGTGCCAGCAGAACAGGGGGAGCCAGTAAGAAACCTCCAAGTTTTTGTCATAGTTTGCGATAACGTTGCTTTTCACCACTCTGCAGCTGTCACAGATTGGTTTGCAGCACATCACAGATTTATGGTTTTGTACCTGCCTGCATATTCACCCTTCCTCAACCCAATAGAGGAGTTTTCTCTGCCTGGAGGTGGAAAGTGTTTGGTCACCACCCACATGACCAAATGTCTCTTTTGGAATCCATGCGTGCCGGATGTGAGGACACGAGTCCAGAGGACTGCCAGGGATGGATAAGGCACTCCAGAAGGTTCTTCCCCAGGTGCATGGCAAGAGAAAACATTAGATGTGATGTTGAAGAAAACCTGTGGCCTGATGCTAGAGAGAGGCAGGATTAGCCCCTCAATTATTTGTTTGAATTACAGTATGTACTTTTAGTTTCTACCTTTTTTTTCTCATTACTGTAATTCCGTAAATTACTACAGACTATTGAAGCAAACTGCTAATTTTCATTTACCTTAAAGAATTGTTATGTTCTAAAAAAAATTATAAATCATGTGAAAGAATGTCACTCTTTTCTTTGAAGAAAATATTACTTTGTATGAAGTCACTGAAATTGTTCAAACTGTAAAGATGAAAAGTTTGTATTTTCTGTATTGGTGTTTGATGCTAGTGTTTTTACTCTCAGTGTGTTCTGAGTGACAGTGTGTGTTATCTCAGTGAGGGTTGTGCATAGTGTTTGGCTGCACTGAGCGTGTTTTGAGCCATGTGTTAAGAGTTGTGTTGCTTGGAATGAGTTTTGCAGGTGATGTGAACTGTTTAGCTCAGGTGACTGTTGGTAGTGCAGACTGTAGTTAGAGTTTTGCACATGTGACTCCAGTTGTGCCCACTGTCGTTTAGCAATCGAAAAAAACAGTATTACATTGTATATGTTTATTTACACATGAACAAATGATTATTCAACATGTTCATCAGCAGGGATTTGATCTCACAACCTCTTGGTTCACGGCATTCTGATCTTCCTGCTACGCCACCATGTCTGTGTCAATAACTGATTCCACCTGTATTCCTACACTTTGGAATTCAAATTAAATCTCTGCTTTAAAAAAAAAAATACACTAAAGAAAAACTATTATATTTATCATAGTGTTTCAGGAGCAATATGAAAATTAGAATAATATGCCCCACCAACATTAAACTATACAGAAAACCCCTCAGCTTGCTGAAATGAAGTTAAGGATGAGAGAACAGACAGATTAACTGATAACTCAAATCGAATTCCACTTGGCACTATTTTGCTAAGTGCAGAGACGTATTATAGGTAATGAATCTTAACAGGAGTTCGGAGAATGCCACAGACTTTGTGGCACAGCAGAAAAAGCAACACACCCCAAGTCCAAATATTGTTAGTTCTAATTCCAGGTGATCATGTGAACTGTAATCATGTTGATTGAAGATGTGTACACTGTTTTAGCTGAACAGAGTACCCACCTACCTTAAACCCCCCGTACCATTTCATTACTTCTATTCATACAAAACTGTTTTCGCATGATGAGCTGGAATTTTCACTTGAAAACAAGAGAGACACGTAAAGCCGTCGGTTCACGTAGGAAACCACATGTTGACATGCGTTACATTTTAGAGGTCACATGTTAACGCCACCTTTCCACGTGTGAGGAGAATAACATGTTTTCATCTCCATGTGTGAATTGCAGGTTCCCACGTGAAAAACTGTCACGTGAAAATCTAACTCTCACAGGTGGAGTAGCCTTTTCACATGTGGAAAAACAATTGAATTGAATTAGCAGTTTGACATGTGAAAAACGTTCAAATGCTGTCACGTGTAGTTCCGCGGTCTCACATGTTGACATTTTGCATCCCCATGTTGTCACATCCAGTTCATGTTTTCAAAAATGTGCTCAAATGTTTTTACTTGTAATCTCATGTTGCTTTTAGATGTCACGTTATCACATTAACTTCCACATAAGATCACATGTGAAATGCATGTGAAAAACTGCATATTTCGTCTCAATCAGAAAGTACCTTTAGCGCGGCGGACGTTCCGCCATACTTTGACGATAAGGTTGAATCCAGCTCTATTGCATACACGCCATCTTTCATCACCCATATGATGATGGATACAGGTCACGTCAACTCCATCACTACACACCACTATCCGTCACTTGGACTGATCTGTGACTCAAGCACTTTTAACTATGTCTGTACTTCATCGAAGGCAAAGGCCACTGAAGTCAACTAAATCATTAACCAACATACAGTTGAAGTCGGAAGTTTACATACACCTTAGACAAATGCATTTAACTCAGTTTTTCCTGACATTTAATCCTAGTAAAAAAACACCTGTCTTAGGTCAGTTAGGATCACCACCTTTTTTTAAGAATGTGAAATGTTAGAATAATAGTAGGGAGAATGATTTATTTCAGCTTTTATTTCTTTCATCACATTCCCAGTGGGTTAGAATTTTACATACACGTAATTAGTATTTGATAGCATTGCCTTTACATTGTTTAACTTGGGTCAAATGTTTTAGGTAGCCTTCCACAAGCTTCCCACAATAGGTTGGGTGAGTTTTGGCCCATTCCTCCTGACAGAGCTGGTGTAACTAAGTCAAGTTTTTAGGCCTCCTTGCCCACACACGTTTTTTCAGTTCTGCCCACAATTTTTCTATAGGATTGAAGTCAGGCCTTTGTGATGGCCACTCCAATACCTTGACTTTGTTGTCCTGAAGCAATTTTGCCACAACTTTAGAAGTATGCCTGGCATCATTGTCCATTTGGTAGACCCATGTGCGACCAAGCTTTAACTTCCTGACTGATGACTTGAGATGTTGCTTCAATATATCCACATAATTGTCCTCCCTCACGATGCCATCTATTTTGTGAAGTGCACCAGTCCCTCCTGCAGCAAAGCACCCCCACAACATGATGCTGCCACCCCCGTGCTTCACGGTTGGGATGGTGTCTTCGGCTTGCAAGCCTCCCCCTTTTTCCTCCCAACATAACGATGGTCATTATGGCCAAACAGTTCTATTTTAGTTTCATCAGACCAGAGGACATTTCTTCAAAACGTACAATCTTTGTCCCCATGTGCAGTTGCAAACCGTAGTCTGGCATTTTTTATGGCAGTTTTGGAGCAGTGGTTTCTTCCTTGCTGAGCGGCCTTTCAGGTTATTTTGATATAGGGTTTATTTTACTGTGGATATAGATACTTTTGTACCTGTTTCCTCCAGCATCTTCACAAGGTCATTTGCTGTTGTTCTGGGATTGATTTGCACTTTTCGCACCAAAGTACGTTCATCTCTAGGAGATGGAAGGCGTCTCCTTCCTGAGCGGTATGACGGCTGCGTGGTCCCATGGTGTTTATAATTGCATACTATTGTTTGAACAGATGAACGTGGTACCTTCAGATATTTGGAAATTGCTCCCATGGATAAACCAGACTTGTGGAGGTCTACAATTTTTTTCTGAAGTCTTGGCTGATTTCTTTTCATTTCCCCATGATGTCAAGTAAATCGGCACTGAGTTTGAAGGTAGGCCTTGAAATACATCCACAAGTACACCGCCAATTGACGTCAATTAGCGTATCAGAAGCTTCTAAAGCCATTACATAATTTTCTGGAATTTTCCAAGCTGTTTAAAGGCACAGTCAACTTAGTGTATGTAAACTTCTGACCCACTGGAATTGGGATACAGTGAATTATATGTGAAATAATCTGTCTGTAAACAATTGTTGGAAAAATGACTTGTGTCATGCACAAATTAGATGTCCTAACCGACTTGCCAAAACTATAGTTTGTAATCAAGAAATGTGTGGAGTGGTTGAAAAACGAGTTTTAATGACTACAACCTAAGTGTATGTAAACTTCCCAGTTCAACTGTATGTTAACGTGGCCTATTTTCTGGGATGCTTGATTGTTTTCATTGCTTTACTGGGAAGCTTAGCAGCTTAGCAAACGTAGACATGCTCATGTAATTTTCACTGGAATTGTGATACAGTGAATTATAAGTTAAATAATCTGTCTGTAAACGATTGTTGGAAAAATGACTTGTGTCATGCACAAAGAGGATGTCCCAACCAACTTGCCAAAACTATAGTTCGTTTACAAGACATTTGTGGAGTGGTTGAAAAAACGAGTTTTAATGACTCCAACCTAAGTGTATGTAAACTTCCGATTTAACCTGTATCTGCACAATCTAAGACTGTAGGCTTTATTTACAGAGACTGTCAAATCTTCTTTTTACGGTGTCCATACTAAGAAAGCTTCAGTTTCAGCAGGACTGTTGAGACCGAAGCTGTCCTAAAATGGACACAGTGTGTAGCTCTTTACATAATATCACAATCCATTTAAAACTGCACCATGAAATGCCAGAATAAACACTGCTCTGTTTTGAAACAGACATTGCTGAAAGAATCTACAAAGAATAGGTTCCGCAATGATGTCTTACCATCTTAAATCAATACAACTACACTCTTAGAAATAAAAGGTGCGGAGTCCACGTCCTGCGCCAGAGCCGCCACCGCGGACAGACCCTCACCCAGACCCTCCCGTATAGGTTCAGGTTTTGCGCCGGAGTCCGCACCTGGGGGGGGGGGTACTGTCACGTTCTGACCTTAGTTATTTTGTTATGTCTTTGTTTTAGTATGGTCAGGGCGTGATTTGGGTGGATTGTCTATGTTAGTTTTTCTATGATTTGCTATTTCTGTGTTTGGCCTGGTATGGTTCTCAATCAGCTGTCAATCATTGTCCCTGATTGAGAACCATATTTAGGGAGCCTGTTTTCTATTGTGTTTCGTGGGTGATTCTTTTCTGTTTTCTGTTGTGTGTCTGCACCAGCCAGAACTGTTTTCGGTCGTTTCTTTTTGTTATTTCCGTGTTCTTTTTAATAAATACGGACACATACCACTCTGCACCTTGGTCCTCACCTTCTTCCACCAACAACGGCCGTTACAGATACCCATATAAAATAGCCTTTTGAGTGACTAAAATAGCACACATAACATTCGTTTTGTTTATAAACAATAAAATGGACTTAAATGACAGCTCTTTACAACGCCTATGTCAAGAAACTTGGAGTAAAATCAGCTCAAGCTAATTTGGTTGTACACAAAGCAACTCAAAAAAACATTTAAATTCCATCAATTATGTAAAAAAAAATGTTTTCATTTCCCATTTGCAATGTCTCTTGTGATTCACAGCCGCGCTGACAGATATGTTGACATGACAACTGCGTCAGAGTATTGAACAACCCTCCGCCTTCTCCTA